>NC_029779.3:902680-904759 GCF_000817695.3 Arachis duranensis | reverse complement strand
GAGTGTCATGTAACATATTTTGGTTATTAAATTAGTTAGTAATATATATTATATAATATAGTTATATTTTAATTTCAATTTTAATTTCAAAATTTTTATTTTTTTAAAATTTTAATATAATTAGAGAATGTTATGTTGTATATTTTGATTGTTAAATTTGTAATTAGTTATTGATAATAATATATAAGAGAGATAGAGTAGATGAAGAAATAAAAGAAATAAAAAAATAGAAAAAAAAAGAAAGAAAAAAATAGTATATAATATATTTTGATGATAAAATTAGTAATATATAATAGATGATAGATATTTAAATGTAAAAACACGTCATTTCAGCTACTCAAATCGTTTACGTGGTTTTATAATTATAGTGGCTATCGTATTTAGAAGTATGTAACATTTTAAAAATAAATTAAAGCGAACACTAACTTTTGCGATGATGAGAAAGGTGCTATTTGTTGTGTTATGATCGGTGGTAGGGTGCCTTGGCTTATAAGGTTTGGAGTTCTTGCAACTCTTTGACTTGAGGTTAAAAGTGATGCTTAAATTTAATAAAGCAAAACCAATGTAAATGGGAGTTACCCTTACGAAACCATTCTCACTACTCAGTTTTTTCAACTATTTATATTAAAATTATTTTATTTATTTTAAATTTAAATTTTAAATTAAAAACGATTAATTCTAAATTTTAAATTAAAAAATTTAAACTCTGAATTAAATAGACTAATATTAACTAATTAAAAAGTGATTATACTACTTCATATTTAAAATCCAAAAATTATGCATTGAGAGAAATCAAACTGAAAATAAAATAAAAGAAGAAGAAACCGTTGAAAGTGATGGCGTAGGACCAACAAGGAAACGTACGACGCAGGGCAGATTCCCGCCAAAGCCAACTTATGTTAATAATATCATGAATAAATCATTAAAAATAATTTTAAAAAATTTTAACAAAAAATAAATTTTGAAAAAATTAAAAATACGATAAAAAATAGTTATTAAATATATATGTATTAAAAAGTTTTAAAAATTAAATTTTAATATAATTTTTTACAAGTATTATTAGAGGAACAATATCTTTTTATTTTAAAATTTGACAATTTTATGTCAATTGAATTTTTTTAAAAAAATTATGAATGACCAAAATTTTTAAAAAATAAAAAAATTAAAAATTAAATTTTGTTTCAATTTTTTATATATTTTTTAAATATTTATCTAAATATTACAATAAAAATTTGAATCAAATAAATAAATTGTTTGTTAAATATAAAAATTATTTTTTATTTATATTATATTTTTAAATTATTCAAAAAAACTTTTTTTGATGATAATATTTTTTTAAAAGAAAATTGTTATCGCTTGAATATTTTAAGTATCAAATAGTGGTAAACTCTAATGGCAATGTACTGGGTCCCAGCAACGCACTATGTGGCAACTTGTCCGATGTCCCCCACCGCAATGAAATTTCATATGTACATCTTTCCTTGAGACCAAATTAAAATATAATTGATCAGTACACTGAAATATAAAATATTATATCAATTTATATTTTATTTATATCAAATATGACCATTTGTTTAAATTTGATTACTCACCTTTTTCATGAAAATAATAACNATTAATATTATTTAAAAATTATATAGTTTAATTTATTAATAAGTATTTATATTTTAATATATATTTTATATTATTTAATAATTGATTTTAGAATATACGTAACATAATTGATGATTATTTGATAGGTATAATTATCAGAGTTAATATAATATCTCATTTTTATGTATCTAGCACAATTTCAACCAATCATTTCATACCATATCACCTATATTTATAGAGACTTAAAACATTATCTTGAAGACTAGTACTAGTTTTTAAATTCTTTGTCGCCCGAGAATATGCTCATAATTCCATGACCACTACATTTCATAAATTCCAAATTCAGTTCATGTGATTCTCTCTCGTCTCCCTGCCGACAATTCCAATATGATGGATTCATATATATAAAAATGGAGTTGATTTGAGGGTACATAATTGTGAATTTGATGCTTCACTCTGCAGCTGTTCTATTAGCACTCTTAACAT
>NC_029779.3:856339-902592 GCF_000817695.3 Arachis duranensis | reverse complement strand
AAAGTCTCTTTGGCTTTGCATGCCACTGTATCATGCCATGATTCTGTTTACTACTATTTCAATGTTTTCAGTTGAATCATATCTCCAAGTGGCCTCTGATTGGGCTCTGCTGAAACTTTTTATTTGGTAGGTATTGAAGAAGTAGCAGGGCAGGATGAAAGAAGAGAGCATTCAGAGGATGAAAGAAAGACAGCAATATACAGTCTGAAAAAGAAGGCAATAAATGCATCGAACAAGTTGAGGCATTCTTTTAAGAAGAAAAGAAGCAAAAAGAGTGGCAGCCGGAGTAATTCCCTGTCCATTGAGGATGTTCGAGACGCGAAGGAGCTTCAATCAGTCGATGTATTTCGACAGGCACTTATATCTGATAACTTGCTGCCCGCCAAACACGATGATTATCACACGTTATTGAGGTTACAAAACTCATACATTCACTCCTTTTATATTTGTTATTCACATGGATTGCATATTTTTTCTTGAGCAATGCTAGGGGCCAGCAATTTTTGTGATTGTTAGTCATCAACTAACCATCAATGATGATTTGATGGTATGAGATTGGTATGAGATTTCATCCAATGGCTCACCTTCCTTTGCTGGTTACATGCTGGCCAAAATTCAATAAAACTGCTGCCCCTAGACTTTTCCTTTTTTCTTTTAGCTTCTAGAATAAGGACTTGTGAATTGTGATGATAACAATCAGATTAGTTTTTAATTTTTAATCATTTCCCATGTTCATTTTCTACAGTAGTATTTTGTCCATGAAATTTTAAATTTTTTAAAATAAACTATATATCAATATTTAATCGGAACTCTAATTTTTAGAGTAAGAGATTTCACTTCAATTACAATGAGAGTGTCATGTAGTACACTTTGATTCTGTTAAAAACTAAATCAAGTGATGTTTGCAGATTCCTGAAAGCCAGGAAGTTTGACATTGAGAAAGCAAAACACATGTGGGCCAACATGATACAATGGAGGAAAGACTATGGTACAGATACAATTATAGAGGTGAGACAACTTGTTCAAAACAAAATACCTAAGCGTTTGATTGCACAATCAGAACATTATATTACTGTTGTTTTCACTCTGCAGGATTTTGAGTTCAAGGAATTGCATGAAGTCCAGCAGTACTATCCACACGGTAATCATGGCGTAGATAAGGAAGGAAGACCCGTTTATATTGAAAGACTAGGCAAAGTTGATCCCAGCAAACTTATGCAAGTAACTAATATTGAAAGGTACTTGAGATACCATGTGCAGGGTTTTGAGAAAACATTTGCTGTTAAGTTTCCAGCTTGCTCAATAGCTGCTAAGAGACATATAGATTCAAGCACAACCATATTGGATGTTCAAGGCCTGGTATGCATTGTTGTCTGTCTAAATGGTCACTCAAAATGGCTTCAATTAAAACCAGAGTTCGCATTTCTTTGTTTCTTTTTTTTTTTTCTAGGGTTTCAAAAATCTAACCAAGTCTGCACGGGAACTCATCACGCGCCTGCAGAAGATTGATGGTGACTGAATGTCTTATGGTGCTTCTAAGTTCACACCTTTAAATGATACTGTGCAGACACTCTACCAAATGTTTATCATCAATGCTGGCCCTGGTTTCAAGATGCTTTGGAACACGGTGAAAACATTCCTAGATCCCAAAACCACGTCAAAAATTCAAGTACGTGTTTCCTTTCTTTGTTAAACTCCAAAGTGGTCGCTGAAATAAACCCCTTGCACTGAAAAGATTTTTAAGATTGCGATTGCACCCTAAAAATCCTGAAATTGAAAAAATTGCACCATGTTGGTCTCGTTTCTTTTCCATCGAGTTGCTGGTCACGCCATGGGTGACCTGACACATACCCTTCCACGTTGGACTAGACAACAGCGTTGTTTTCGTCTTGACGCTAAAAGTATGATGAAAAGACGTCATTTAACCTTAATGAACCACAAAACGTCTTATGCCAAAAAAAAAAAATAGTATGACCATTTAGGTTAAACAATATCATTTTATCAAGTATTTAGCGTCAAAACTAAAACGACATTGTTTCTTCTAGTCTAGTGTGAAAGAGATGTGTTAGATTACTCGTAGTGTGAGGAGTAACATGATGGAAAAAGAGTGAAGAACTTACATAGTACAATTGTTTTAATCTTGCGGGTGTTTATGACGCAATTAGAATCTCGGGACCTTTTCAATGCAAGCGGCCAATCTCAGAGATTATTTTAGGGATTAACTCGTTTATTAACTCGTTTAAGATCATTCTTCTAAGGATTTCACTGAAGTAATTACTTTCTACGGTTTTCAGTGTATGATTAATTGATGAATGTTGCATAGGTTCTCGGAAACAAGTTCCAGAGTAAATTACTTGAAGTTATTGATGCGAGGTAACTCTATATTCAACTCTATTAGTTAATTAACTCAGTCAACTTGTATTGTTTTTAGGAAAATTCTGATTAACTGAAACTTTTCAGTGAGCTGCCAGAATTTCTTGGTGGTACTTGCACTTGCGCTGATCGGGATGGTTGTATGAGATCTGATAAAGGGCCATGGCAAGACCCAAACATTATAAAGGTTTGCTGTATATCATGTAAATGTTGTTGTCTGGTTTTTCATTATGCTTTGCTTCTAACAGTAACTCAACTAGAACCATTCCGGGCATGTAGATGGTTCTCAATGGTGAAGTACATTGCTCTAGACAAATAGTAACAGATACTAACGATAAGGGGACCGCATTCGAATGCGATAGGACATCTTATCCAATGGTACAGTTTCTAACATCATCTTAATCTTAGACATTCATTGGATGAATGAGAATACAGAGTTGAGAATTGATTAGATCTTTCTTTGAATTTTCTGTTTCTGAGAGAACAGATAAGAAGTTGTGATACACCTACAGGAGAGTCAGGGTCTGAAGTTGATGAAATTACATCTCCCAAAGCAAGTGGGAATCATATAAACCCTATCTTGACTCCAGTGCATGAAGAAGTAAGTTAGCAGCATGAGCTTGAGGTTCCAAAAGAATAAATTTCTGCATTGCCATGAATTAAGAAGAATTTGATTTGTGTTTTTGCAGGCAAGATTGGTTGGAAAGGCTAATCATGCTGCTAAAGGTTTCTCTCAGCATGATGAGTATATACCAATGGTTGACAAGGCTGTGGATGTTGGCTGGAAGGAAAAGCAAGCAACATCTCAAAACTCATCTGCCTCAACAACAGGTTATTTAGTTGATACATCTTTCCTTAATTTACTAGTTTCGATATGCCATACTTAACCGAAAATTGATAATTCAAAAGTATTTGTCAATCTAAGCTGCATAAATCTTTTCCAAGACTAGTATTCCTGTTAACACATGGGTGCTCATTGCAGAAAAATTTCTATCGAGTAATGAAAAATGTCCTGATGGAAACCGAGCATATATCTGGACTGTCATAATGAGCTTCTTCTTAGCCCTTGTTACTTTTGCCCGTTCGATAGCATTTGGTGGTGTTAAAGGAATACTGAGGCATGAATCTAATTCTTCTCAAAGTATAGCAAGCATGACTGTTGATTCAGTGTCTATGGAAGAATCTGGTCCTCCTTCACCTGCTCCTGAGTTCACAAAGACAAACCTCCCCGCATCTGCCTTGAAACGCCTTGGCGAGCTTGAAGAGAAAGTTAACATGCTACAATCAAAATCTAATATGATGACATATGAGAAAGAGGAGCTGCTGAATGCTGCAGTTTATCGAGTTGATGCATTGGAATCAGAGTTGATTGCTACAAAGAAGGTAACTGCAGTTTGTTTTGTGAAATCACATTCTTTGCTTCCAGCTGAAAGGCAGCATCTCCTGCTGCTTTACTCTCAAATTTTGAAGAGAAACATTATAATGTATGATTTGCCATCAAATTGGCTAGTCCACTACATCATCTAGTTTAAGGTGTATTTTAAACTGTTTAATTCGCTTCCTAAACAGGCTCTATACGAAGCTTTGATAAAACAAGAAGAATTAATGGAATACATAGAAAGACAGGACAAACACAAAAGCCTGGTAAGTCAAAGATATTTGTACCATATATGTATATTATTTTACAAAACAAATTTTAGTTACCATCCTCCACTATATAGGAAACTCTAAAAATATGTTCCATCTGTCCATACTTACAGTGGAAAAAGGTTTGCTGTTGAAGAGATACTGCACCCAAAGGAGCTTGTTTTGTGGGTAACACGTTATTTCTTGTCAGTTTGAGTGTAATAATATTTAAACTTGCAGCAAAGAATATTGTTCTTCTACCTGCCACACTGGTCTTGTATCTAAATTTCTCTTTACGGGTCACAGATTTCTAGTTTTCTACGCATTCCAACAATTTGAAGTCTCTGTGGTACTAGTACTATAAATTATAGGAGCAAGAAAATATGTATTTTCCCAATAGTAACGGTTTTCTTGGAATTTGAATTGGCCTGTAAATATGATAATCAGATCAATGAGATACGCATTCAACAAAATGTATAAAGAGATTTTCCAATATAAGAAAGTGAGATGAGATGTTGAGGGACTTAATGTTGACGAATTCTGGAAACAAGTATGCCAAAACTACAAATGAGCTGTAGCATTTTCATCTATCATTATCAAGTAATTTCTATATGAACATTTGCCAAAACTAATCATGTTTTATCACTATTTATGATACAATGGTATTTTACACATAACTGCTCTCTCCAAGGTTGTAATTCGTAAAGAAAGAAAATGAGAGCTTCAAATAAACACTATCCCAGTATGAGCTTTAATTTGAATGTGCCAGCAGAATGGAGAAAGTATGAGCTGCTTCTGTAAATTCAACCTACATATGTCCATTTTGTACTACTCAAACATGAGATAATAAATACATCCTAGTTTGTGTCTTAGAGAGAGAGAGAGAGAGAGAGAGAGAGAGAAAACCTTGTAACAGCTCATAAACTCATTGGCACACAGATCATCAGCCACGCAATGGCCAAATTACGCTGACAAAGTAAAAACCAGATCTGAGCTGAAGACACGGCCTATAAGCTGGGTTTTGTCAAATCCTCATTACCCTTTACTGCATACACTGGGAAGTTAGCTGCTAATTATGATCATGAAGTTTGCCAAGCTAAATTCTAATTATGGAGGAAATGCAAATTATTTAAAAGTTTCTTCTTTTTTTCAGGGGGAAAAATTCAATACCATTATCCATTCTATATGCACCTAGAAGTCATATATGCACAAATAAAAAATTCCAAAGTCTCATTTGACCAGAACTGCAACCTTCACATGACCATTTGATCCAAGCATGGGCCATGTATATTTATATAATGGTCTAATGGGTTCGACCAAAAGATACATAAAAGACATTGAGGGAAATAAGAATGTTAATCAAATTAGTTATGCGTGCTTACCACTGCAATCTTTGTCAAGTCTCAGCTATAACAGTCCATTAAATCCAGTTTGCACTTTATGAAGGTTGCAAGTTTGTGACTTTCTTTCTTTTTTCATCCCCCTCAATCATTTCTGTGTAGCAGCTCACGATCTTCTTGTCTAATTCATAATGTTCTTCCATTTTACTCAAACGTTTCAAATCCAGGTCGAGAAAATGAACCTGACAAAGAACAAATTGCAACCAAGCTAAGATGCATGGAATAACAAGCATTACAAGTATAATTCTTGTCACATCATAGATAAAGAAACTGATAATAGAATCACCAAGAATGGGGCCTAAAATTACTAATTTGCTGCTGAAATAACATAAATAAATAAATAATGTGATGCACTGTCCAATGTTTATCTCATCAAAGAAATTCAAACAAATAATAAGATGCAATGAGCTGCTACCTTAAAATCAAAGGTTTGGTTAGTTGACTTAAGACATACGTTATTGTATTCAGATCCAGAATCTCCCTCTCTTCTTGGTCTAAAGCATATCATCAAACTACAGTCTTTTGCAGTTGCTGCTATCAAATAGTCTTTCACAATTCTCAAGCTTTCATCCAAAGAAGCAGAATGAAAAACAGAAAATCTTTTTGCTTGCTCGTCACTCAACTCTTTACAAACCAAGCACTGTTGACAAGTAATTTCATAGTATGCATGAATGGCTCCTTCAATGTCAACACTATCAAGCTTCTGAACCTCCAAGAGCCGATCTAGTACCCTTGACTTTTGCACGGCCTCAGCAACAAGAGTGATTAAGTTCTCTGTACATTTACCAGCATCAGCTTCAATGACAGACTTAAGTGAATCCTCAAATGCTTTCGCAATAGAAACATTTGTATCTTTTGCTCCACAACCCAATCCACCAAATATGAGATAGCCATTCAAAAATACCCGGAAATTGTTCTGAGGGGTAGTAAAAAGGTCCACAATAGCTTTATAAATTCTTTCCTTGCATCCAGAGAACAGATCAAGTGGATCATATTCACTTATCAGTGCTATCTACAATGATTCGAAAAATATGTATCTCAAATTTTAAGGTAAGAGAAAAAAATATAAGGTTAATAAAAAAAAATGTTGTCACTACATAATGTGAGAACATGAAGAAGAATGCACAATGCAGCAACCAAGATACCAGCAAACGTCAAATTACATTGATGAGGTACCTCTCCTTGATGCAATTTCAGGGCTTGGTGCATTGCAAAACGTGTTATCGTTCTTTTGATTGCAGTTCCTTCAGATATGAATCTTGACAGAGGAAGAAATCCGCATTTGGGCTACATTTTTAGAAGAAGACTTCAAATGTTACAACCAAATGAAAGAGAAAGAGAAATAGAAAGGGGAATGAAAGGGCTACATTTGTGGACCACGTACCTTTATCTCAACAGATATGCAAGATCTAGATTCTTGGGCCCCTGAAATGGAATGAAAGGGAGATTGCAACAGAACTTTCAAATATTTTACAAATAGGTAAGCGGGATGACTAAAATCATCTTACCAAATTAATATTACAGGGGTAAACAGAATAATAGAAATAATATTTGAACCACTCTTTTCATACATGTTTCTTATACGCTTTTTCGTTTATGGTATAAAAGACAAACATTTTATCATCTCTCACTTCTCATAAATCACATTTGATACCAAAAAACGAAAAGTGTACAAAAGTAATGTAAACAAAAATAGTGCATATAACATTAGTCAAATTTAAATGCCACAGGATGTAAATGAGGCTTTATGTCCTTGCAGTTGATTAAGCAGCTCATCAATACTTGAATGATCAATAGCAAGTTGGGTTCTACCCATAGCAATATTTAATTTGGGTCATTCCCCAGTTGACATTTTCTCTAGTTTGTATTGCAACTCAAGGGAGACAAAGTAATACAGGCAATACTATTGAATACCAACTTCTGCAACTTCAGAGGAAAATTATCTAAGCAAAAAACCATATTGAAGCAAGCAAATCCTTAACAGAAAGTGGCAAAAGTAATTTCATATGGAGACATGTGAGTACCATGAGCAAAAAGCGAATAATCGGACATGAGTAGCACAGATTCACAAAGCGTGTCAATCTTGGCATTATCAACTCGCCAAATAGGACGCTTAGAAATAACGTCCCTTTCAACTGCCTCAAGAAACTCCTTCAACACCATGACATGCATCTAACAACGAGGTAATAACAAAATATAGATCAGAGTAGAGATCATCATCATTATGAGTAAAATGTTAACATACAAGTTTATCCTACATACCCCAGCATCAACATATTGGGAACCAAGCAATGGCTTCATAACGTGCTCGACAAATAGCTGGCATGCAAGTTCGCTGTCGGAAGATCCTATGAGTTGATCAATGTCTTTCCAGAGAAGGTGTTCGTGCGCATTCAAAGCAGAGGGGCTCCTCATAGCAAGAGCACAGTTCCTTGGAGCCTTGCGCAAGCGCATCACTTTCCCAATCTGAGCTCATCAACATGAATTTTCATTTGTTGGGGTCAGAACACACATAAATTTGAATGAAAAAAGAGAAAGAGAATGAAGTAATGCACGCACAAAAGGAGGATATGATCCAACGTAAGCGAGAACAATGTTGGCAGCTCCTTCGCCTCTGTAAACCCACCCAGCAGCGTCCTTCTTTGTTAAAGTCACATCCATCCAACAATCGGTTTCGTACATTTATTTACCTATAATAAACGCCCAGTCAAGCATTTCATCAAACACTATCAGGGCATTCCAAATATAATAAAACACGATATCATGGTAAAACCTAACTAGGTTCGTCGTCTTCGTAATTGCGCCTCAGATCCTTCGTCCTCGTGCCCTTTGTAAATTTTGATCCTTAAACGATCACGTTTTTCTGTTGCTTTTGCATGTTACGGTCACGCTTTAGGAAACAGTAATGTAATAGTGTAATACAATGCTTCACGATTTTTTTTTTTTTACTTTTGTTGTCTTGAAGAATTCTAGTGAAATTTTTTTTGGGTCATAGAATACTTTTTATTGTTGTTTCGGATTAATGGATTATCAACCCTTTTTTGTCAGGGCGTCACTTTTTAAGTTGTAGCAATATTTTATGTTCGCTTTCGTCCGAGAACAATTGAATCCGGCTGAAACAAAATGAACTTATATGAGCCCAAATGAAGAAAAAAAATATTCTTAATTTTTTTTAACAATTAAAAAAATAAAATATAATTTTTATCATTAATTTTATAAGTAAAATAAAAACAAACATAAAAAAATATTAAAGAATTAAAAATTACATTTTACCATCTTAATTTTTTTTAACAGTTAAAAAGATCTATTTCCAAAAAAATTGAGTTTATTGCTTACACCTCACTAGCCACGGAAAATGTGGTTCGCTATACCATTACATAGTTGTTTATAAAATAACCAACATTTTTTATTGTATTTAAGTTAATATTAATTAAATTTTTTAATTATATTACATGTAAAATTATTTTACATGTGTATTTAATTATGTAACATTACATTAGTAAAAATAATTATTTTTAGTCGACAAGTTATACTCTAATGGCATAATCTTTTCATATCCACCTAGAGATCACAGATTCGAGTCTCACTCCTAACTTTGAAAAAAAAATAACTATCTCCAAAAATTTGAAACTGCCATAATTAAAAAAATCCGCCTAACCTGCGCTACCTAATTCGTAGACTTTGACAGGTTTCGACAAGGTAGGACAGACTTTTTCGACATGCCCATCGTTTTTTTAATTGAAAATAATAATAAAAAATGTTCTAAGTTATAATTTGGATAATGTTATATGTTTGATTGATTAAAAACTTGAAGATGTTTAATTATATGTTTAGACAATGTTTATTTTATGTTTTACAGTATTGATTTTATTATTTTGTTTCAAAAAACTTGGTTGATGATTATTTTTACTATATATTTAAAATATTTATTGAAATAATTGTGAAATTATATATATTATTTAATATTTAATAATTTATTAATAAATAAATAAAAAGAGAGATTTGGCAGGTTTAGCCCACCAATCCGCCGTTAGGTGAAATGGAGGAGAAATTTGGGACCGCCTCACTAGGTGGGGTAGGACGGACCATCCCGTCAAATGGCAGGTTTTTGGCGGGACAGACTAGCCCGTTTACTATCCGTATTTATACGAATGTGTAAAATATTTTATGCTCTCAGGGCATCAAAGTTAAACTCATATAAACTATATATTAAAATATAAAATATAAAGTAAAAATAAATTAAATCCATTATGTATTGTATTATATCTATCATATCTTACTAATTTTACAATCAAAATGTGTTACATGTCACTCTCTCGTTGTAATTAAAATCAAATATTTCCCTCCAAAATTAAATAGTTTTTTCATCTTCTCTCTTATTCCTTCACCTACTCTATCTCTCTTAGACTCTTATATATCATTATTAATATTAATGACTAATTTTTACTTACTAATTTTACAACTAAAATATGTCACATGTCATTTTCTTATTACAATTAAAATCAAATTTTTTCCTCCAAAATAAAAAAATTCTCTGCTTCTCTCTCTCATTCCTTCACGCACTGTATCTCTTTTATATATTATTATCAATAAACACAAATTTGTCAATCAAAATGTGCAATATGACATTCTCTAATTACAATTAAAATTAAATTATATCTTATCTTACTAATTTTACAACTAAAACGTGTCACATGTCACTCTCTCATTGCCATTAAAATTAAATATTTTTCTCCAAAATTAAAATATTCTCTCCTCCTCTCTCTCATTTTTTCACTCATTCTATCTCTCTTATATATTATTATCAATGATTAATTACAAATTTGTCAATCAAAATGTACAACATGACATTCTCTAATTAAAATTAAAATTAAAATTGAAATATAACTATATTATTAATTTAACAATCAAAATGTGTCACATGACACTATCTCATTAAAATTGAGATAAAATATTTTCCTTCAAAATTAATAAACGTCCTTCTTTCATCCTCTTATCTACCTCTCTTTCCTTCTTTACTTCTCTCTACCTTTCCCACTCTATATATAACTTATAATTTATATTTTATATTACTAATTTGACAAAACATAATGTATCACAAGATATTCTTTTATTATAATTAAAATACAATTTTTTTCTCCAAAATTAACAAACTTTATTTCTTTTTCATTATAAAAAAAATAAAATTAATAAAATAATATAATTTAAATAAATTCATAAAATTATAAAAAAATATTAAATTTATAATTATAATTAAAAAATAATTTTATAATATTATTCACATAAAAAAATATATCATTATTATATACATATTTTTTAGTTTTTTTATTTAGTTTTAAATTTTTATTGTTTATCTTTCTAATTTATATTTTTTATCTCTCTTCATTCAAATTTTTATTACATATAATTTAAAGAGAATACTAATATTGTGATGCATAATTAGAATTAAGATTCAAATTAAAAAAAAATAATTTTGAGTTAATTTTATAACTATTAATATAATTTTTTATACTAATATCTAATTATAATTTTAGAGAGAGAGAAAATATTATTTTTAAATAACAATCATAAAATTAATTATTTTTATTTGTACAATAAACTTAACACCTAATCAAATATAAAAGTATACACATTAAATTCTTTTAAGTTTTGAATAATGAATGCTAAAATTAATTATTAATAAAAAAAATTAAACTCCTTTAATGTGAAAATAATAACTAAAAAGTTTATTATTTGAATTTTTTTTTATCTAGGAAGACCCTGATCTTCTTAACTGACGAAAACTTTTGTCCCTTATAACCTTTTTGTAGAAATATTTTGATTCTATAAATCTTTTTTGTCATAATCTATAATGTCAGGATAAAGTCGATGTAATTTCAAAAGATTTATATTCCCATAATGTTATTACGGACGAAACACTAGTAATATAAATTTATTATATAAATATATTGGAAGAATGCTAGAGGCTATCATAATTTATTGTTTTTGTTCATCGGTTAGCCATAATGTTTAAAAGTATGAAATAAAGTATGTTGTAGATTATTAGACTAAATGAATTGAGTTGATGGCTAACTAATGGTCAAAAATGATAAATTCTGATGTCCCCTAATTTAAAATGTTAGGAGGCCATCGAAATTTTTATTATTAGTTATTACTTAGCCATCAATTTAATCTATTTAGTGCTTGTTGAGGTATCATCAAGTTAATAAAGGGATATTTTTACAATGATTTTTTTTATCGTATTTGATAAATTTTTTAGTATTAAAAATAAAAATACTAAAACACTATTTTTTTTTCGAGAAACTACAATTTAAATCTTTTTTAAAAGATCTTTTTCTTAAAAAGTATATATCTAAACATAAAATTATTTTTACTTTTTTATAAAAAATTTTTAAAAAAACTAAAAAAAAAATTTCATAAGTTCACCAAAATAAGACTTTAGTTTAGTTTTTTTAATCTAATAATTTAACAATATATTTTATTTTATATTTTTAAATATTAATAATAAAAAATAACAAATTCTAATAGTACTCTAACATTTTTCTTTCTCAATATATTGTGACTGATTTAGTGACATATTTTTTATATTTAGATAATACTTTTGTTTTCTTTTTATTAAAAATGTTGATCATCTAAGATTCTCTTTTAGTAGTATAATCATCACTACGAGTCCCCCAAAAAATAAAAAATAATAGATCTCTAATGATGATATTTACTTGCAATGCAATTGGTGTGACGAGTGGAGTGAGCGGATTTGGAATGAAACTGTTGCCATGAACAAGAAAGCAATCATCCGCCCACCAACAAACGACTTGAACCGTTGAATAACATATCGTTGTCAACTAGAAATAGAATAATAGAGAATATCCAAAAACACTGATACATACCTTGAACCCAATATATACAGATTAGTGATGATTCTAGTAGGCTAAGCTTCAGAGTCAATATAATCACTCATGAGCATGACTCACCAAGGTTAACGATTGCATCACATAAAGTTTGAAATATGTGCCCGGTAATCATGACAATTCAACTGGAAGGCCTTACTCATTATTGTTCCACTTCAAATTCCAAGTGGAAGCAACCCTGGAGAATGGGTGTTAGTGCGTGTGGGAATACACGCTAATCTTAATTATATTATTATATATGTATGTTGCTTGAACAAATGAACCAAATTAAAATGATTTCTCAAATGGTAAAGCTTGAAAATGGATACACTAGTTGTTACTGTTGTGCGGCTCTCTTCTTGTTACTGCTATTATTATCATGGCATTGGAGCAGAAACAAGAAGACCGGTGACGGTGGTGCCGGGATCCCTCCGGGTAACGGAGGATTGCCATTTGTGGGAGAGACACTGCAGTTCATGGCTGCCATCAACAGCACCAAAGGAGTATATGAATTTGTCCGACTCCGCCACCTCTGGCATGGCAGTTGCTTCAAGACCAACTTGTTCGGAGAAACACATGTTTTTGTTTCTAGCACAGATTCAGCCAAAGCGATTCTAAACAACGAGGGAGGCAGATTCTCAAAGAGGTACATAAAATCTATATCAGAGCTTTTGGGACACCATAGCTTGCTCTGTGCTGATCACCACCATCACAAGCTCATTCGTGGCCGTCTCCTCACTCTGTTCTCAACGGATGCTTTGTCCTCCTTTGTTCAGATGTTCGATGTCCTCGTTCTTGAAGCCATGAGTACCTGGCCTTGTGGACCCGTTCTTCTCATCCAACATGAAGCATTCAAGGTATCTCTCTTTTGTATTTACTTCCTCTTATCACGACAAATGCTTACCCAACAAGGTCTTATATATGTCTGTGTATAACGCAGCTAGCATGTAAGGCAATGTGTAAAATGCTGATAAGCATGGAGAATGGCTATGAACTAGTGATCATGCAGAAGAGCATTGCTCATTTATGTGAAGCAATGCTTGCATTACCCTTGAGGTTGCCATGGACTAGATTCTCCAATGGCCTACAGGTAAATATGTAATACTTTCTTTCTTTCTTTCCCGATGAATCTCCACTGAATGAAATGGAATTGCAGGCTCGGAAAACAATTATGGAAATATTGGAGAAGGAGATTAGTGAAAGGAGAAGTGGAATAAGAAGAACTAATGACAAAGTAGATTTTCTCCAACAACTTATAGAAGAAGATGATGATAACAAATTAAACGATGAAGAGATCAAAGACAACATCTTAACTATGATGATTGCAGGACAGGACACAATCGCTAATGCAATGACATGGATGGTTAAATTTGTGGACGAGAATCAAGAGGCCCTTAACACGCTTAAGGTCAGTGAATGATATAATTTAATGTTTCTATTTGCTGTTGTTTTAATTTTCTTGGTATTGATTAAACAGAAGGAGCAACTACAAATTGAGAAAAATGGCAGAACAAGAAGGGATAATCTTACATTAGAGGATCTCAATGAGATGCAATATGCTTCTAAAGTTGTGACAGAAGCGTTAAGGATGGCATCTGTGGTACAGTGGCTTCCCAGGGTAGCACTCCAAGATTGTGAGATTCAAGGTTTTTACTTCCATTATATTATATCATATATTTTATGTAATTATTTTCTCGAGTTTAATTTTAATAAAGTGTTTTACTCTGTGTGCAATCACAACGTTCTCTCGCATGAACATTTACGCAATCAATATGAAAAGTAGTTATTTTTAATGATGTGGCACGTGTAAAATTACTTTATATTATCAAAATTAAATTCTTATTCTCCTCTCATAGATATATAATAAGAATTTAATTTTAATGCACTGTCAGTGGAAAGTAATTTTTACACGTGCATCCAGTAGTAAAGAAATTAAACTCGATCTAATAATATAATTACTTAGTTAACTAACATATGGTTACCTGCACAGGATTTAAAATCAAGAAAGGGTGGAACGTTGATATTGATGCTAAATTCATACACTTTGATCCAACTATATACAATGATCCACATGTATTCAATCCTTCTAGATTTGCTGTAAGTGTAATAATCTATACGCACTTGATTGATTTTCCCCTTGATTCAAACATCACAATCAAAGTGTTTGATTGAATTCAAACAGGGTGAGTTTAAACCATACAGCTTCCTAGCTTTTGGGATGGGAGGAAGGACGTGCCTTGGGAAGAACATGGCTAGAGCCATGATGCTGGTGTTCCTCCACCGTCTCATCACCACTTACAAGTGTGTGAGACTATTTTATATCTTTTGATCTGATTATGTGTGTTTGATTAATTGAAGTAATGAAATTATGAAATGTTTGGCTTCATGCATGTATGTATGTAATTCAGGTGGAAGGTGATTGATTCAGACTCAAGTATTCAGAAATGGGCGCTTTTCTCAAAGCTCAAGAGTGGCTGTCCTGTTCGTTTGACATCTCTGAAACAGCACTCAAACTAAACAAAAATTATGTAATAATATATTACATGATATATGATAATTAATAATTAAGGCTTTCTTTGTAAATTAACCGTTGGGTAATTGTCTAGCAAAGTCATGGTCTATGCTAATGTAAGTTGATGGGAAACCAACTTAACAGAGTTTATATAGTTTATAGTGCAATAATATTAAAATAAAATATATAAGAGATTACAAGCTAATTATAAGGTTAAGCTACAAATTTTAGGGCTGTTCATAAAAAAAAAAAAAATCATAAGTTAGTTAATTGGTTAAAAAATTGTAACCAAATTTTAAATAATCGGTTTTTAAAAATCATTTATAAATTATAATCAGTAAAAAAATTAAAAATCGATTAACAAAACCAAAATCGGTTTGATAGTTTGGAGTCTTAGAATTAGTTTTTCTAATATAAATGTGTTATAATGGGTAAAAAGAGCTATTTTAAAAATAATTTATAAATTATAGATTTTGGTTTAGATAGAGAGTTATCACATAATTTTGATAAACACCAAAGAGCCCATAATATAATCTGATCTGTTTATGTTATTTTATAATAATCAATATATTTGTCAAATGGATAAAAGATTAACATAACATAATCCAGTGCTGCTTTCATATACTCACTATAAAAATACATATAGTTGTCAAAAAATTAGACAGAAATGATTAACTAAATTCAACCACGTAAATATATATGGATATCTTCTTTTCTTTTTTGAATTGTATCTTTCTATTTTTCTCAGATATGCTAAATCGTTCAACGAATCTCTTTGAAATTTCTCCATCATGTCTCTTTCCGTGACGATGTCTTCAAGGCTTCAAGATTGTAAACAATATTAGAAAAACAGACAACATAAATCATATGAACAAATGGATAAGCATCATTCAAGAGTCGGCATATTTGATTAAATTGATAGCAAAAAAGTAAAAAATATATATGTGGGGACAAATTAATTAACACTAATATAGTATGTTTTATGAACAATTTGTTGCAAATTGGGATATTATATTTCTCCAGAGTAGTCATTCTATAGGATAGGATGTTGACCTTATAGCTCCCTCACCTGCCTACAATAATCTAACAAGTGATGCTCTTCTCAACTTCTAATTTCTAAATGGATTTCTTGTTATAGTGTTCATAGTACAGTGGGAGAAGAAAAATAATAATAATATATGAAAAAGCAAAAAAATCCTCATTAAAAAATAAAATAAAGTATAAATTATGTGAGGTTGGTGGAGGAGAATCACTTGTTGGCTGTTGCACATAAGAAATAGGACACACTGAAATTTGATGGAGCAGTTGCCTGTGGTTTGGTATTTTAATTTTTATTTTTCACAATATCTGCTAACCAGTTGATTAATAACTAATTTCTCATATATTTAAATATTTATTTAAACGTGTGTCGTTGGTTAACAAATTATACTAAATTATTTTTTTATTATATGCCAAAAAATTGGTGTTGCTACCTACTAGAAAATGGGCTTCCGGCCCACTTGGAGAAAAGAAATATAGAAATGGGCCCCCATTTGGATATATGACTACATGACAACTAGTTAGTAGTAGAGGGAAGCGACAAGACAAAATAATGATTAATCACTACAACACTGAGACAAGAGGAATAACACATCTGCTTTGTAAATTAATAATAAAGTGAGGAGAAAAATAATACTTCTGAGTTCTAAATTAGTTTAGATCATTTTAGGATTAGTTTAATTTAACTTTTTCTACACTTAGCATTATATTAAAATGGGAAGCTATCACTTTTTTCAATAATTCTCATTAAAACATGCGACTGGGATGAGTCAGGAGCCAGGGTTTGCTTCATCTGTAATTAAAAATAAAAGTAACAAAAATTAAGAAAAAAAAATCCAACATGATATTCAAAACTTGTAATTCAAGAAAGCAGACATCAGCTATATGCACCACGAGAGAAGGCATACGGAACTGTCGAAAAAGAGCGAAAACTATATGATTTTTTCATGAGAATAGGTAAGCAGCAGATGACAATTGTGTTTAATCATACGACTCGAAAAAAAACACAAGACAGAAAAAATAGACTAGTCGGTGAGGTGAAAAAGTATCAAAGGAGTGACAAAAGGGAAAGAAGAATGACATTGAAAAAAAATACAAAAGGTACGGTGATTTCACCGCAAGGGAAACAACCTATCCTCTTCAAGGAGGATACCATAGCTCTGATACCATGTTAGAAACAAGAGACTAAACTGGAGAAAGAATGATATATTATTGAGTGTGTTCAAGTTGTCTACTCAAGTTGTCTAGAATGATACAATATGAAAGGATATTTATAGGTACTAAGAGAATCGTAATAATAAGGATGTAATCTTCTATAATAAATATTTAGATGTACTAAATAATACTAATTGATCCTAATAATATTCTAACATATGTAATGTCCGAAGAAACTCCTTCCTGCCTTGAAATCAAAAAGGGTTCAATCGAGACTCATATTATGTTGTACTATATGTGTTGCTATTATGTTACAACTTTACTGGTATTTAAAATAAGATTATTTTTAAAATATTGGTAGGTGAAGTTGAGGTATTGTAAGGTCGGAGGGGCTCACTAATCAAAATGATTTACAATGCAATGCTTATTGTATGACTTGTTCTTGTGGAGTATTGGTATAGTGCGAATAATAGAAGCTTATAAATTGGTTCCCTTAAGGAACAGACAGAATAGAAAATATGTTGGGTGTAGTAAACAAATCCATATATACTAATTTCTCAAACTTTTTTATTTTTGTAACCTTTCCTATGCTAATGGATAATTCATAATAGAGAGCTACCTCGTTATTAAGCTTTCCTCATACTACAGTACAATTGGTGCATTATTTTGTTGTTCTCCTAATTCCTTCCAACTACTATTATCGATCGCATATTCTAATCTTTCTTTTTTTCTCCATTAATGGGTCCAAATCAAAGCACTATGCAAATATCACAAGAAGAAAGATACTACATACATACATGGAAACAGAAATTGGAAACAAATTAGTGAGAGATGGTAAGTTTTTTCCCCACTCTGCAATGAAGTGCATAACAAACTCTTGCATATGCCTACCACTCTACCTGCCAGCCTTTCACAGCAAGTGGAAGGAAAAGTAAGACAGTTTTGGCAGAGAGTTCCAAATTTATCGTGATTTAAATATTTATCTATAAATACATATGTAGTTTAATTTATTTTTAATGTATATTTATATTTGACATGTATTTTATATTTATGATTAATTTTAATGATATAATTCTTGCTTAATCTGTCATGTTCAAGACTACTTAAGTGTGATTTTAATTTTCAGAATATAAATATCTGTTACATGCATCAATTAAATCAAAATTAAACAAGATTGAAGTCTTTTTTAGATTAAGCTGAATCTCTGTTAGCCATTTCTTGAAGTCTATAAATATCAATATGTTAAAAATAAAATCTGTCTTATTTTAAAAAAATTAATAATAAAATTTATTTTATTATATTTTTTGAGGTCATCCAATTACATAATTCATAAATCAATTAGAAACCAGGATCCTATTATACTGCAATTCCATTTGTATTTGGCGCGAAATTAAAATTTAAAAGGCTTGGTTAAATAAGAAAACACCAACAAATAAAAAGATAGACATATTTGATGAAACTTATTAATTATAATCCCTCTTCAGAAATAATGGGATCAGTAACTGTACAATATCTTTCCTTCTCTAAACCCTTAATTAATTTCTACTAATTGCAAATCTGCATGCACTGCACCAAAAAAATATAATGAAAGGGCATATTTGCATTGTGTTTCTATTTTAAAGGGAGATAGTGTGATGAAGCCGATGATGATAATGATTTGGTGTGTTCTTGCCAAAGCATTCTCTTGTGCTTGGCGATGAAGTCGTCAACGGCGCGGTTGAATTCTTCTTTGTTCAAATGCTCCACGTGGCACATGCGCCCTTCCAATTGCTGCTGCTTCCTCCCTCCTCCACCCACCGCCACCACCCTCCTCTCGTAACGCTCCGACCGAACCCTCCGATAACACTTCTGATTCGTGCTGCTCACGCTCATGCTCCTGCTCCTGCAACACATCATCGTCCTTGTAGTAGTAACCGTCGTCACGGTTCCGTTTGAATCCACTGGTGGTTGTTTCCCTTCCGAACGGACCGTCGTGACGGTTTGAACTTTCTGCGGTGCGGTTGTGACGACGTCGTTGTTGTTGTTGGAGAGTACGTAGAGTGAGAGGATGATGGAGTTCAAGAGAAGGAAGACGTAGAAAGGGTTGTTGAAGAGAGTGAGTGAATAGGAGAATGCTTGGAGTGTGAAAAACAAGAGAGACGAACGGGATAACAGGAACACAGCGGCTAACACGTTCAAAAAATGGAACACTGTTTCCAGACCATTTCGATTATTCCAGGACATCACTTTCATGGAAGCCATGGCAGGATTTGAGAGAAAGAAGGCAAAGTCAAAGACAAGGAATTAGGATACCAATATATGGCTTACCAAATCATTTATATAGACAATCTCGCCCAGGGTCATTTTCGTCCATGCACATTATTCAAGTTTTAATTTTGCCAAATGCCTTGACATTTATCACATCCTATATTTTTGTTTTCGTATAATTAAATTCAATTTGTTCTTATTTTTAAAAAACTTTAACTAATATGTCTTCTTAAACTCATACAAAATTTAAATTTTAAATGATTTTTTACATATGTATTAAAAAAAATTTAAGGATCCGCATTTTTATTAAAATTTGGCTAGCACTTAACCATAAAAACAATGAGAATTTTCACGAGGAGTGCTAGGCTGCTAGCAAGTTTTTATTATTTGTAGCCATCAATAATATTTTTAATAGTGTGAGATTACATCTAATGGTGTGAGATTACATCTAATGGTGTGAGATTATATCTAATAGTGTGGGATTACTCACTTTTTTCTTTTGCTGTTAAGTGCTAGTCAAATTTTAATAAAAGTGCTAACTCTCTAGACTTTCTCGTAATCTCACACTATTAAAAATACTCTTAATGACTAATTTATAGGTTACAAATCACAAAACATACTGCCTCCTAACACTCCTTTATGTATTAAACTAAAAAATTTTATTTTTTTTACTAAGAATAATAACTTTAATATGCAGCTAAATATTATATTTTTTTTAACTATACTAGCTATATATTAAAATTAGTTAATAAAATTAATTATTAGTATAAAATATATATTAAAATATAATATACACATTAAAAATAAGTTAATTATATATATAATAATTATTTTTACTAACTAATTTTAGTGTGTAAATAATATTTTTTATTTATATATTTTTCATAATCTTATTTGGCCTTCAACTATGATAACGCTTTTAATGCATTGTCCATTTATATATTATCATTATATAATAAAGTCCTTTTTTAATCAAAATGCCTTAACTATGGTAAATTTTTTCTCTCTTTTTCATCAAAATATTAACTAGAAATGAAAATGTGAGTGAACTACAAAACTCTAAATAAGAGTCAAATAAATAATAAAAGGTCAAGTCTCTGCTGTCGATATTATGGTGTTGAATTTGGCTAACTTTCTTTCTAAAGTAAGTTTTTAATATTTTAAAAAATTATTTATTTTCATATTCTTTAAATAAATAATAAAATGTGAACGCAACTGTTGTTTATTTTTCTCTTTTTAGCCTAATGATTTGATTAAAAAATGACATATTGTTGGTATATAAGGTTAAACATTGTGTTAAAATTTCGTAATTTTTAAAACAATATACATATATATTACATCAATTTTGAAGAGAAAATTAGTGTAATTCAAAGTATATAATTTGGTGCAAATTAAATTGAATCTACAATTTTATTTTGGATTCTAAGTATACACCTCAAAAACTCATGTATTACCTTTCACCATTTTTTTTCCGTTGCTCGTTTACCATTTAACCATTTATATGATGATATTAGTTATGGCATATTCAAGGTACGTAAAATGGTAATTAATAAAAAGGACCTATTTTAAGAGAAAAAACTCGAAACCAAGTCCAATGTAGGAGAAAAAGAAAGCAATTCATTATTGAAGTCATGGAGAGAAGAGCCGACAAGGCTAAAAGACTAAAAGTAACGCACAAAATGCAACAGGAATGTGAAATTATCCAATTGAAACGCTACGTTTGCATGAATGTCCCAAAAAAGAAGCTTTTCACATCTCCAATTTCACAACTAACAGTCACGGATCAAAAGGAAACAATATGATGGCATGAAATCCATGAAACGAAACTTTGATTCACGAAATTAATTGTGATAAGCACGGCAAGGCTTGCACTTTTTATTTTTGATATTGTGTTGATAATGGTATTTTTTTATTGTGAATTGTTGGGGTGTTAATTTTAAATATAAAATCTTTTAATTTGGAGTTAGAAATCAGATTCTTGGATATTTTATATACTTTTTAATGCTATTTTTTTTATTATTTTTGTTATGTTTTGTTTAGTTTTATTAAGTTTTAATAGGTTTTTGTGCAAAAAATTACTTTTTGGAAGCTACTTGAAGTTTTTGTGGGTTTTCTATAATTTTAGGTGATTTTTGGGTGATTTTAGCAAATTGAGAAAAAGGCTCAATTCAGAGACAAAGAAAGGACTGCAGATGCTGTCAGATTCTAACCTCTGTGCATTCAAACTGCAATTTCTGGAGTTATAGAGGTCCAATTGATGCGCTCCCAACGGCATTGGAAAGCTAACTTTCTAGGCTTTCCAGCAATATATAATAGTTTATACTTTGCTTCGGAATTGAGAGTCCAAAACGAGTGTTAAAGGCCCAACTGAGATTCTGTCCATACAGCAGCGTCCCAAAAGGAGTCCCAACTCGTGAATTCACCCAAAACTCAGCCCAAACACTCATTAAGTGGGTCCAAAACGTGGAAATCTGCACCATTAGCCTAGTCTATCTCATTTATGTAATTTTTAGGTTATTAGATTAGTATAAAAAGGAGGAGATCACCCTTATTTTAGGATCTTCTTCCCCACTTTTGAATTCTATCATATTTTATGTAAGCTATGAGCAACTAAACCTCCCAAGTTGGGATTAGGAGCTCTGTTCATCTCTATGGAATAATATTATTACTTTTCTACTCTTAATCTATGTCTGATTCAATTTCTAAGGTGTGACTCGTTCGTAATCTCAATGAATCTGGGGTGGAACTAGCGTATGACCCCTTGTTCTACATGGGTTCTGATGAGTCCTTAGCGGGATCATCAGGACTAGAGCTTGAGGACACATCTCTTAGATGGCTAATCCACAATTTCGTTGGTGACTTCTCGAGACATCAGTTCAACCGAGGCATGGGGTGATTAGGGCCTTCGTGGTATAAACTAGAATCATGAGCATCATTCTCTGATCCGGAAGATTCGACCTTGTCTGTGGCGCTTTGAGTAGGATCATCAGAGACTGATTTGCCAGCACTTCCCCCTCGTTCAAATTGGATGACCATTAGCGTGGCGTTGGATCTGAAGAAGAGGAGATTGAGTGACCACTAGTGTGGCATTCGATCACTTACAGTTTGCTATAAAAAGAATCATTCATGGTTAAAGGTAGATGGTAAGAAGTATTAATCCGGAAGGATGAGCATCTCTGCAACCTTAACTGTTTTCCATTCTAAATTTTACATCACTTCTTTATTAATTGCTTTATTATTTGTTTATGCTTTCAACCAACAATCATCTTTTCTAATCGCCTGACTGAGATCTGCAAGATAGCCATTGCTTGCTCAAACTGATAATCCTCGTGAGATTCGACCCTTACTCACGTAAGGTATTACTTGGACGACCCGGTGTACTTGCCAGTCAAGTTGTGCGTGATCCAAATTCACCACACCATTGGGTGAGGCCCAGGGAAAAAAAGAAAGCACAGAGGCCAGGAGTTGGGTCTTCTCTACAGTATTCTCCTAACATTGAAGAAAACCCCTGGGTTCATCCTGTAGGAACGCCTCCGCGGGTGTTCTCACTGCCGCTGTGGGTGGGGCGCGTGGTCTGGTTGTGGTCGAAGTGGTCCAATGGGGTAAAGGTGCTGCCCTAGTGTGCCAAGTGTCAGATTCTTCGTCGCAGGCTTGGAGTGGGGGTCCTTCGATCCCTCATCCCGGTAAGTAGTGAGCTTCCTGACCCCTTCCTTGACTCATGTTCGTTTATTCTGCTTTAATCATGGGCACAGTCCATTATGTGTCCTTTCAAAAGAGATACAGGAAGGTTATCTCCATCTAGATTTGGTAGAGTAGGATTACATAACATGTATAGTTTTTTTTGGAACATAATTGATTTCTTGTTCTTTGTTTTGTCGTTGTTTATGTGTGTTAAAATAATCCATGTAAGGTTAGTTAAGATAAGTAATTTTTTGCTATTGTAGTAGTTAATTAGAGGATCCGATTATAAGATTATTTTTTTGTTTAGAAAATAATATGATTGAGGAGGAAAAGAAATCATGGGATAAGTTCTGCAAGTAAAACATAAACAAGTATAGAGAATTAAATGTGATCATATGCATGATGATTGATGGTTTTGGGAAATTGAGGGTGCTATGGGTACCAGCAGGTTGGTAGGCATGGTAATGAAAACATAGTTGTTGAGAAGGCACTTTGTTGGAGTGTCCAGGTAGGTTCTTGTGATCCGTTGGTTTGAACGTCGATGTTCAGATGGTGTATAGCTTGTTATTTTTTGTTTTGAAATTAATTGAGAAAAGTTAGAATTGGTGAGCCTTTTTTAGTAAATGGATACATTGTTCAATCTTGTGTTTGCTTAAACGGGAAAGACTTTTTTGAGCATTACCTAAGAAAGGTTTTAACTGTTAGGTGGATAGTTTTCTGGACAACAACAATACCATATGCTCAAGCCGGCATGAAAATATATGGCATGTTACGTGCAACTATACCCTGCATGCTTGTTTATTTAATCCATACTGTCTCTCGTGCGATGTAGCAATGAAGTGCAATTTCTTTCTGTCTACCAAGCTGCTGCCTCGTTACATACCCTAATAGTAGCAAAGCTTTGCACTTTTGCTTGCATGCTGCCCACTAACCTCATCACTCAAACTGACTCTCTCATTTTTTTTTACGTTCCTGCATGTATCCTATGTATCTGCCCGCCAGTTATATTTCACACCACTCGCATAAGATATAATAAGTTTTCATCCATGACTCCAAATAATTGTGGTATGTCACCCAAAAGAGTTATTATCTTATTATTTCCTAACTTTTTAAAAGATCCAACCTGAATCAAATAGATCAAAAAACGAAGAAAAATTATATCACCATAAAATACGGCAAAAAATATTTTGGTCCATAACCTTATCCATATCACTTGCATAGTTAAATTATTTTGACTTAAATTATTCACATCCTAATCCTTAGCTTACATATATGTTGTTATAATGGTGATACAAATATCATGCCAAGTGGTAAGTATAAAAATAAATTCACCAAGGTATCACATAACGTTACTCCAATAAAATAATTCACAAAATAATACAATTAATAATAATAAATATTATTATTATTACTATTATTTTTGTTCTAGCTGTTCTTCGTTGTCCGGCTTCACATTGTTCTTTTCTTTTTTTGGACATTGCTTCACATTATTCTTGTAAGTTATAATTCAATTATCTACCTATGCAAAAAAATGTACGGGTCCAGGAACAGGCAAACGTTCAAGAGATTGAACAAGGTCCATCTTCTCCAAAGTCCAAACTCATTTTCAACAAAGCCCATTACCACACTTGCACCTTACCTTAAAGCGTTCCGTTCTACAGTCTCGTGCACAGTGCGGCTTGTAACACCCTAGCTATTCGAATGCACGTTTCCGGCTGCGCCACTCTGATAGCTCGAGTATTACGATGACTCTTATAATATTTAATATTAAAATATGAGCCTGTTTAAAACTTAAAACCGCATAACCTTTCATAAAGCACTTTTTCGTGAAAACATAAACGCACATGTACATACAAACCAGATACAATACCTTAATATATATATAACACTAGCTTACAAACATACATATCATAATTACCTATCCCTCTTACAACTTAATAAAGATAAAGGCGATGGAAAAAATAATAGCTAAAATAATACAAAAATAACGAATAAACAAAAAAAGGAATATAACTCTTCTGAAGCTTCGCCGTCCATATCCTGAAAAGGAATAACCTGTAGGGGAGTGAGAACGTTATCCTCGCTTATTCTCACTATAGGATTACAGAAATTGCTATAACAAGATACGTAAAATAAAAATTATTCTTAGAGTACAGTGATCATTGCTCGTCTTATGAGTCTTTCCAAAAACCTTGGGTACACATTAGAAATCTAGAAAATCCCTTTTTGAAGACTTTGGTAAATTTCTCAAATAATTTAAAACAAAACCTTTTTCCTTTCTTGTAAAATCTGAAAAGTTTTTCCTAAACAGTATGAATGACCAACATGTCCCAAACATAGGTTTAATTAAGTCTATGCTGTAAGAGTTTAATTTTTCATACTTTTCTAGACCGGTCAGATACTTTATACAAAACTAGAACTCAATATACCAATCACGGCTTCAAGCCCATCCAATCCAACACGGCCCCCGACCCAAACAACTCAATCATCAACCAATTCACCACAAATCAACCAATCAAACACAATCACAAATAATGTAGTTCAAACACAATCAATAGCAATTACAACAAATATAGCAGTTAGCAATTAACATAAGTATTCACATAGGCAAACCAATTACAATATGCACACCCAAACAATGTCACATAAATGCAAATGATGAATGTCTGCCCTACTGGCTGTGATATCACATTGTCGGTTCAACTGCCAACCCGACACATCCCCATGGAGATGTTGTCCTTCAGATTCATGGTGTGGGAACCCCCGAGATATAGTGCTCGGATCACTATCCAGGGTTTTGCGCCTGTACGCTCTGATGATCCGAAGGGATGCGAGCGGAATCTATTGCCACCGACCTCAGCATCTAAGCGCAAGCGGGACGAACCACCGCCCTTACGCCGCCGCTGCTACCTTGACAGGCGAGATCCAACCACAGCCCCTGCCGGGCGCATAGCGTCTCATAATCTCAATATAAAACAGTAGTCCAGTAGTTTTTCAGAAACATTTTCAACACATCAATCAGGCCCAATATCTTACTTCAAAACCATTCTTGGCTCATTTACTTTTAAATTACAACCGTATTCAATTCACATCTTGCCAAGAATCACTTTTCAAAATGGAGCCACTTTCCACGTCTTTCCAACACTTCCAAACAATCTCAAAATCATGCCAATTTCAAAATCATCTTTCGAAAGACTCAAAATCATTCATTTCTAAATCAAGATTTGATCATAAAATTTCTCAGCGGAATCTCAAGACTTCCGGGGAGAATAACTTAACTCATTTTTTAAATTCACTGAAAACCTCCGAAACCTTAACTTCTTGATTTAAATAAATAAAATTGAATTTAAACCAAAACTAAGTCATGTGTCCAAATATTCCGAACCAATTTAAAAACCAACTCACTTTGACCAGAACCAAGTCATCTAAATCAAAAACCAATTTTAGTTTCATTCTTAAATCTGTTTCCAAAAGCTCGGGAATTGTATCAGTTTTACTAAGTCAAAGTTTCCTAAAATACTCCAAACTTTTCTTTAAGCGTCGTAAAGTGAAATTAGTTAATCAAAATTCAAGTTCCTTTTAAATCCATTAAAACTCCTTCAAATTTGCTTATTAAATCAACTTCCAAAACATAATTATTTTCATCTTTAAATTGACTTTAAAACCTAATTCTTTTCTAAAATAGTTTACATTCAAAAGATAACAATTTTCTTAATAAAGAGTTCAAACCTATTTCATATATCCGTAATTCAGTTCAAGGCATAATTCATTTCTTTTTAAAAATTTCGTTTCAAATAAAGTCTCAAATTTTATAAAAATTTCGGCAACATCTCCCCTAAAACTTGGACTTTGCCACCCTTTCCAGGTCCCAACAAAACCAATCATCAACTATTTCCAACAGGTTAAGACCAAATCAGTTTCCAATAAAACAAAAACTCAACTTTCAGATTATCAAAATCATTCAAATCAACCAATTCAGAAATCATCGATTTATCAAAATCAGACATTGTCTCAATGAAGCAGGCAACCATATTCATTCAAGATAAAATCAGACAATTCATAAGACTCACATAATCACCAGAAATAGATTTCGCACATCATATCTATTTATAACAATTCTAATTTAAAAATAAATTAGTTTGTAGAAAAATCCCCTACCTCGACTCGTCGAACACATAAACCAAACGCATCACAAGAATCCTCTCTCTCAGCCCGAAATCACCGACAACCGCAACCTCAGCTCTAATCCACCTTCGCAGCAACTATAACCACTCTAATCGCAACATGTAATGATCAGGACCCGACCCTACGTTACCAAAAACTCATTCATTAACCAAATACAATAGAATACTAACGCGAAGCTTTTCGAAACATAAATACTTACTGAATTGGTGAAACGAAGCAGCCGCGAACTCCGAGCACGTCACGCAAGCATCGATACACAACCCTACGACTGATGACGCCACAACACCGCAACCTAAATTATCAGAACAATAATCTAAAGGGCTTTCAAATTAAAATCGCTTACCGAAACAAGAAAGGAACGACTGAACCGAAATAGCAGCGGTCTCTGAACCGGTTTGGCGGCAGCCCCGGTAACCACCTCGAGTGGCGGCGGCGACCCGTTCTCCGACGACAATAACTGAAACTAGTCATACAACGACAATGAAGCTTCCAGAAACCCAAAAGGAAACGAAGACCAACTTAAACCCTTACCGGCAGGATTTT
This sequence comes from Arachis duranensis, assembly GCF_000817695.3. Classification (NCBI taxonomy): domain Eukaryota; kingdom Viridiplantae; phylum Streptophyta; class Magnoliopsida; order Fabales; family Fabaceae; genus Arachis; species Arachis duranensis. Next base: position 874,945 of record NC_029779.3, on the reverse strand, counting down.
TCGGCGACGGCAGCGAGGTTTTTCAGCGGCAAAGGAAGCTTCGTCCGCTCTTTCACCCATAATCAGCCACGTCGGAGGTGAAATCTGGTAGCAACAGCGGCAGTTTCGACAGAGGCGACACCGGCAAAGTGAACGGCGCCTGAGTGCGGTGGTTGGACTCCCAACTCGACCTCAGATCTCTCTGTCTCTCCTGCTCGATGTGATTGGACGGCCTTCCTCTCAGTCTCCCTCTCCCTCTCTACCTCAATTTCTTTCTTTCATGGAAATGGGAAGCCGTGTGTGTGTGATGGCTCTGCAGCGAAACAATAAACAAGAGGGGTTGGGGCTGCGCAGCGTTGAAGAGAAAGAGTGGAGGGGAAAGGTATGCCAATTAGGTTAAGGGGTAATTTGGTAATTTTAATAAAATTAGGGTAATAGGGTTGGTTTTGTAATTTTAAATAAAAATAGGGATAGTATGGTAATTAGAAATGACTTTTAACCCAACAATAATAATGTATAAAAATACTATTTGCTCATTAATTTCACAAATTATTTTCAATAAAATGTCTAAATCCAATAATTAGAAATAATATAACTAATTTTTTTATTTTCCAAAACAATAATATCAATATTTTAAAAAATTAATTATTTAGTCCAAATCATATAAAAATCCTTATTATTTCACAACTACCAACTTTACAATTTCAATATATAAAATAACTCAATAATTGTAAAATTAGATAAAATCTTAATTTAAATAGCTCAAACTCATTATTTTTGGATTTCTAAAATTTTAAGTTGTAAATAGAAAATTAATCCAAAAATTATAGAGTTTGGATGAAAACCTTGATTTATTTCAAATCTAATTAATCCAAACTACCTTTAATTACCTTCAATAAGATAATTTTTGAAATTAAAACTGAAAATAAATATATGGTCTGAGATTAGTTCAAAATAGGACTTTTCAAAAGTCTTGGATCTTACACGGCTCATCAGTTGAATCATCCCATTGTATCTGGCTACTCCTCACTGACAACAATCATGAATCTCCATCATCACACAAGCTAATTAGAGAGAATAAAAAAATTTGTTATTAATTTTTAATATGTGTCACTCAATAAGTCAAAATAACATAACATAACATATTTACACTAATATTACATACATAATATTCTTCTCAAATAAGCTAAAAGACTACTTAAGATAAGTAACTATATATGTTCTCTACCATGTGTTATTTTTGGTGTGTTGAAATCTATTCTTTAGAATTTATTTATGAGTAAATAGTCATTTCTAATCATGAAAGATTCGGACGCTGATATTTTTATCTATGAAAGATGGAAATTAAAGTTATACCCATGAAAAATGGGCTTCTGCAGATAAAATTATTCAAATCCTAAAAAATTAAATAAAATTTTCAAACTATCCTCTAATATAACCTAACTCTAATCTCTAATTTTACTCCACACCACCACTCCCCCAATCCTAAACCCTACCACCATTATTGCCGCCATCACCATCACCACCACCGTCATCACTGTAAGAACCAGAGTTTTTTACGTAAAATTGTTTTAATAAAAATAATAATTTTAAGTGTCCGTGATAGATTCTAAATTTAGAAGTTTTAATTTGAAAATATAAAGGTGAAATTTGGTTCCAATGAATTTTTCTGAGTCAGAAAATGTATTTTCTACGAAAGATTGAGAACCGACAGCCAAACCGGTCGAACCGGTTTAAGCCTGTCTGGTACTGTATTTTGAGAAAAATAATATTTTAAAAATTGACTTATTCTTTTAAAAGGACAAAAATAACTTATATTTGAAAACTGGGCACTAATTCTAAAGGTTTTGGCCCAAGGTAGACAAACGGGCTTAAAACGTTAACGAGTTAGACCGGGCCCAAACTGGGCCCAAAGTCCAACATGTGTGTGTGTGTGTGTGTGTTTAATGAGCATTTAGCTCATTTCTCCCCCAAGAAAGAGTGAGGGTTCGAGCATGAGAGAAGAAGAGAGGGTACTATTCACCTTCTTCTTCATTTGGCCATATCTTGAACTACAGAGCTCCGATTGACGAGCCGTTTGTGGCCACGCGTCATTCTTCTCGTCCTCTTCAATTATATCTAGGTATTGTAGTGAGTGTTTCTCTATACACTGCCTAGTTTTCGTTTCCCCTTTTTAACTCAAAAATAACTTTGGGTTTTTGAGTTTCTTTGTGTTTTGACTGTTTAGCGGTGATCTAGCATTGGAGTATTATTGGATGTTGCCCCTAATATCGTTGAGTAAGGTAAGGTTTCTCATATACCCTTGTAGTTGGTATATGGTGGTTTCTAGGTTTTGATTTTGGTATGTTATAGGTGTATGGCGTGATAGTTGGTGAGTCTTGGAGGCGGTGTTGGTGCTTGATGCTTGATGATCTTGTTGGAATCAAGCTTTTGGTGTTTGTGCATATTAGGAATCGGCGAAGGTATGATTTCGATTTCCTTTATGTAATATGTAATGTTTCTGGAAACTTAGGCTAGTTGACCCTAAGATAGGATTAAATGATATTGGTGTATGAATAATTATATGTGAATTGATGTTAATTGTTGGTGTGTTGAATTATTGTGGTTGATGATGATTATTAGAGATTATTGGTATTGATGAGTATTTATGGTGATTTGCTATGATGAGGATGGGTGGTAAGTGAAGTATTTATGTATGGGGAATTATTGATGTGTAGTGTTGTTGTGAAATGTTGGAGAGTTTAATGATTTGATTGATGAATGTTGAGATTTATTGTGGTTGTTGAGAGTTGTTGGTATAGTTGATGATTGTTGATGATTGATGGTAATGTTATTGATGAATGAGGGGAATTATGAGTGTTTAGGATGATTGTGGATATTGATGTGAATTGGTGGAGGGATGTGAGTTTTATGATGATAAGGTGAGGAATAAAGATTATGATAGAATTGGTTAATGTGAGATATTGTTCGGTGTTGATTATTGAAATTGATGAGGATTTGTATTGTTTTATTGATGTTGTCGTAGGTTGATAATAATTATGGATTTATAATGATTTATGGTGTACTGGTTGAGTGAATTAGGTGTGGAATTGATGGAGATGAGATAAAATGGTAAGTTGATGGGTGTGGTGGTATTCTTTGATGATTGAATAGGCTTGGAATTGGTTTGGTTGTGAATTTTGAAGGTTTGAGAACCTAGTGAATTTTTGGTAAAAGTTGGTTTTTGGTGAACTTTGTCTAATCATAAATTATGCCTCGATTTTCAAAAATTATTGAAATTTAGTTAGAATTGAAGTTTATTGAAAACTCTTCGAATCGATATAAAGTTCCTAAAATTTAGATTCTTGCAGAGGAAGTTATGATCATTCAAAGTTTGGTGTCAAAATCTGAATTCTGAACTTACTGCAGAATTTGTGATTTCTGGTTTGTGTGCGCACGCACAACCCTGCAAAATTTACAACTTGTGCGTACGCACAGCCCTGTGCGCACACACACGTTTGGAAGGGCCGTCTGTTGGGGGCGCTAGCACAGCTTGTGCAAGCGAACAGACTTGTAAACTTTTGTACCTGTGCATACGCACACTTCTTAAAACTTCCAGGGCGTGCGCATGCACACCCCTGTGCGTACGCACATGTCCTGTTTCTCAAATTTAAACTTTGTTTTCAACCATTTCATCTTTCCAACAAGCTTGTAAACTTCTCTGACACCAATTTAAGACTCTTGGGCTCATTTTTGGGCATTGAATCATGGGAAAGGCCTTAATAGAATTTATTTAGGTATTACTTTGAACATTTAGAGAACAAAGGTTTAGGTTTCTGGTGTATTGAGGATGAGTTTGGTTGAGAGAGAAAGAAGAGTAGTGAACTTGGTGATTACTGACAACAAATTGAGAAACTGGGGAACTAATGAGTTCGGAGTGGAAATTAGGAATGATTATGGTTGATGGAATGAGTATGAGTGTTAGTGTGCTATGAGGAGTGGCCTCTGAGATTGAATATGTGATTATGATATGCATTGTGTTCCGTCGTAGGGGTTGTGGCAGTCTCCTGCCTACGTTCGGATGTGAGGTTTGAAGCTGGGCTTCTCATTCATATTTCTTGCAACCAGAGGAAGTTGGTAGGGCACTCTCCCTCGGAATGTTTCCCTCTGAAAGGAGAAGGTGGTAAGGCACTCATCCTTCGGAATTATTCCTCCTGAAATGTGATTTCTCTCTGATTGCAAGTTGGTATGGCACTAACCCACGGAATCATGCGGCAACAAAAGGAAGGTGGTAGGGCACTCTCCCTCGAAATGTTTCCCTCTGAAAGGAGAAGGTGGTAGGGCACTCATCCCTCGGAACTATTCCTCCTTATGCGCAATAGAGAGACTAATCCAGGAGTTGTCGACCGGATTTTGTGTCGGGTTTGGCACTAACCGACATGTGATATCACAGCCAATATGACAGACATTCATCATATGCATTTTCTATATGCTTGCTTGCTTTGATTACTTGAGTTTGCCTAATTGTATAATATGCCTACTTGCTTCTTGAGTTACTTGTTATATATATGAATATTACCTGTATTTTTCTTGCTTACATTATTTGTGATTGTCTGGTGCTGAGGAGGTTAGGTAGGTGGTGGCGATGGGATCACACGGAGGTTAGGGTGGCGAAGGCTGTGGGATACAGCGGTGTAATTAGTATTAGTTAGAATTCTCCTAAGTTTAGATAACCCTGGTTTGTGGTTTATAGTTTATGTTCTTTATTTATATATATTTATTCTAAGCTTTAATATCCGTATTTGATGTGAAGTTCTAGGATTGCCTTCGGCGTTCCGGAGCCTTACATCTTACATATTGGGCACTGTTACCATACTGAGAACTTCCGGTTCTCATTCCATACTTTGTTGTTGTTTTTCAGACGCAGGTTACAAATCCACCTCGGTGAGATTGCGGATATGGTGATAGAGCGGAGTATGGTTCCTCCTTGGTTTATTTTTGTTTTACTTTATTGTAGTTACTCTCACATCTCTTTATATATTTGTCTTTATGGCCTTAGAGGCTTATTTGAGAGAATAGTTGTATAAGCTGTTTTTTACTCCAAAACTCTGTATGTCTGTATATACTAGTCGGCTTAAACTCCGCAAGCTGCGGCTAGTTTCCTATGATATTTATATTATTATATCTATATATGTTCTATTCTTTTGCATCTATACCTTGTATCTTATGCGTTAGCTTTGTGTGAACGTTTCGCACTTTTGTAATTCTGTCTATGAGCTTAATCCTTCATCGTGCTTCTAGAATATAATATTTCCTTCTATATAAGTATGTAAAAGCCTTAGAATTGTTGTAACCTCTGATTAACATTTGCTTTACGGCTAGAGGTAAGGCTTAGGGTAATTAGGGTGTTACAATCACCACCTTCAGACACTTGCACCGGTACAGCGAGTCACCATACTTCAACAGCTTTACATAGTCTTTTGCAATCTTACCAATAAAGTTCCTGGCAGTTTTGGTCTGTCCAAGTGCAAGCTTGTAATAGCCTTTGTTGTAGAGCATGTGGAGGAGATCTTCGTAAAACGGGTGAATATCGTCGAGGCGAGGAAACTCATCAATGATGGTAGAGAGCTTGTCATGAAAATTTTGTTTAGTGTACTTCATTTTTCGCATATAAAACTGACGGAGACGAAAAATTGCAAATCTTTTGTGCATGACGGTTGGTGTCTGGCGCTGGGTACGGGAGATGACGGTGGTGGTGATGGTGGTAGTTGAGAATGAAAGTGGTGGGAGAATTTAGGATTGAGGGAGTGATAGTGTAGAATAAAATTAGAGGTTAGAGTTAGATTATATTAGAGGGTAGTTTGAAATTTTTATTTAATTTTTTAAAGTTTGGATAATTTTGTCTTCAAAATTCCATCTTTCATGGGTATAATTTAAATTTTCGTCTTTCATGAGTAAAAATGTCAGCGTCCAAATCTTTCATGGTCAGAAATAGTTATTTACTCTTTATTTATAGATGAATGTTTTGAATTAAATAATAGTAGGGTATTATTTATCTAATCCACTTACTAATTAGTGGAAATATATTTAAAAAAACCTATGCCGTATTAATTGATAATATTTCATACTCCATTATGTATGATAATGTTCCATGATATGCCATCCACAATAATAATCCTTTTATAACATTTTCTCTTGGATGTCATTAGGGATATGCTTTGTTAAAAACATTGTCAGAAAAAATCATGCAGGATAAAATCCTGATTAAAGAAAAAAGAGTACAATATTCTTTATAATGAGAATTTTCTCGTTTAAAAGACCTGATAAAAAAATCCAATGGGATGAAAATCTGGAAGAGTATAGTCTCTCACTCTCTTGATAACATCATATAAAATCTTGATAGTGACACATTCTAATTTTATGTACTAGATTTTCAAATGAGGATGCAGGAAGTGACTTGGTAAATAAGTCTACTAAATTGTCACTTGAAAGAATTTGTTGAATGTCAATTGTTCCTTAATTTTAAATGTCGTGTAAAGAAAAGAATTTGGAAAAATATGCTTCGTTCGATCACGTTTGATATATCTACTTTTGAGTTGAGCAATATATGCCGCATTATCTTCATACAACGTTATAAGGGTTATCTTGTCAAACAATCCACATGATCATTGAATATATCCAATTAAACTCCTAAGCCAAAAGCATTCACGACTTGCCTCATGTATTGCAAATATTTCAGCATAATTAAAAGATGTTCCAGTTATAATTTGTTTCGTAGATCTCCATGATATACTTGTATCACCAAATGTAAACAAGTATCCTGTTTGGGATCTACCTTTATGGAGATCAGATAAATGACCTGCATCTACATAGCCAACTAATTGTTACTTAGATCCACAAGGATAAAATAACCCCATTTCAATGTCTTCTTGTTGGAAAGAAACTTCATCTCACTAATAAGTTTACAGCAAATGTTATATCGGGATGTGTATTATTAGCAAGATACATTAGTGCCCCTATGACACTAAGATATGGTACTTTATACCAAGTGTTTTTTCATTATCTTCTTTTAGTCGAAATGGATCGTTCTTCACATCTAGCGATCTTTCTATCATTAGGGTTCTTATTGGATGTGATTCATTCATATAAAATCTCTTTAAAATTTTTTTGTGTAAGTTTTTTTAGGAATAAATATCCTTTTTGTTACATACTCAATCTGAAAGCTGAGATAAAATTTGATTTTTTCAAAATCTTTTATCTCAAACTCTTCTTTCAGTGTATTTATTATCGTTGGGATCTATTCGGAAAAACCAATGATATTTAAATTATCAACATACGTAATAATTATAATGAATCTAGATACATATTTTCTTATATAAACACATGGGCCAATATTATCATTTTTGAATTCCTTTTCATCAAATACTTTGTACGACAATTGTACTACATCCGTCCAGATTGCTTTAAACCATATAAAGATATTTGCAATATAATCGAGTATAATTCTTAGGAATCTCTTCAGATGATTCAGATATCTTTAATCCTTTAAAGACTCTCATATAGATATGACGATCTAATGACCCATATAAATAGGTCATGATCACATCCATTAGGTGCATATTTAGCTTATGGTATAAAGATAAGCTAATCAAATATCTCAAGTAATTGTATCAACTACATGAGAGTAGGTCTTATCATAGTCTAATTTGTAAGAAATCTTGTGCTACAAATCGAATTTTGTAGTATACAATTTTATTATTCTCATATCGTTTTCTCATAAATTCTCATATGTATTCAACAGGTTTCACACCTTCGGATCTTCGGACTACATGTTCAAAGACTCACGTTTTGCAAGTGATTCTAATTTATTTTTTATTGCTTCTTTCTTTTTTTTCCAAGCATCCATTTGCCGACATTCTTTGACGGTTTTTGGTTTATGATCCTCATTTCATGCATATTATCTAATGCTGCATTATACGAAAATATATTATCGACAATTATTTGTCTTTGCTTTTATTTTTTTCCTGTAAAGATATTTTATCGAGATAACATCATCTTCATAATTTAATATTTTGGATTTTACTAAATAAATATAGTATATAACTAGTATATAACTAGTTTTAATATTTTGGATTTTACTAAATAAATATAGTAGTTATTTTAAATGTTTTAATCTTTTAGATTTCACTAAATAAATATAGTTATTATTTAGTGAGATTTAAAATATTAAAATTTTAAATATATAATCAACAATAATTTGATAAATTTGTTTAAATAAAAAAATTTTACTATAAAAAATTACAATTTAAAAAATATAAAATTTTAAAATACAAATGACAAAATAACTTATAATAATTTAATTATTTTTATTATTTTATGTAAAGAGATTTTTGTTTATTAATGCCTAAAAAATAATATTAAAATTCGTGCTATCAAAAAATATTTAAAATTTAATATTATGAAGAAAAAATAAAAGAAATTTATATAAGGACTAATTTGATTAATTTTTAAAATTTAGGGATGAAAATGACTTACGTCTAGATTTTCAGGACTATTTTGATTATAAATAACTTTATTACATGTCAAGTGACACGTCAACCAATCATTTTGTGACATGTGACATTAACCTACCACGTCATCATGTCATGTGGCATTTAACGTGATACGTCATCATCTAACTAACGGAAGGACCAATTTGATATACGTTTTATCTTTCGAAAACTAATATGACTAAAAATATCATTTGAACACTAATTTAAAAAATGAGTAATTTTTTAGAGACAAATTTGACTATTAACTCTTAATTTAGTATTAATCTTTAACTACTCATATACAGTTTAGGGTTAGAGGTAGTAATTTTTTCTTAAGGCATACCATGTTTAAACACTTCTGCATATCAAAACTTACTAATGGTATGACGGAGAGGTATCAATAGTGATTAATCATAAAATTAAATTAAAATTAATTTTTTAATAGATTGGATGACTATAAACATGTTGCATACATGTCGCCTCTAAAGATCGAATCTGGAATATAATGTTTAGATTGGAATATGATGTTTAAGCAACTCAAATCATTATTACTTGTGATAAGTCTCATAATGTACATAGATATGTTTAATCTATATAAACGGCCATATTTAGTGAATAAAAATTTGAAGAAAAATAGGAAGAGAAGAGGGAGAGGAGGGGGTGTTTCAAAAAAATACATCTTTTGATTTTGTCATGCAAAAAATCCGAAAAAGATACATCTACCATGACTTGTGACCATCATCCATCAAAGTTTGTATCCTAGGCCTACACATAAAACATTGAAGATAGTTTTTTTTTTTTTTGTTAACTTGAAGTTAGTATTTGAATTCTATTAGACTACGTTTTAGGGAGAAAACTTAAAAACCCAAAAATATCCATATCCAATCTTCTATTCAATTCAAGCCCATATTATGAATACCCAAAGCCAATGTCTAGAAATGCGTAAGCCACCACACCAGTATTGCAAGACAGGTGTTGTAGTGATAAAGCTAATTGCCTCAAATACAGCCACACCAAATGCGATTTTTAACCGTGACCAAGTTAGTGTGTGTGACTGGATGAATGTGCGAGGGTGGTATGTTGGATTAAATTAATTTCAATAATTCAGATCATTCATATTGAATCATCAAAAATATATTATAATGCGAAAATATATCTTTACTCATAAAAGTTAGAAATTGATGAAAGAATTTGAATTTTGTGATTCTTTCGATCTTCCTCAATTAAAGCCTTTTGTATTTCTAGGCGGCTAAACTGCAACTCTTTTGATGGAGAAAGAGCAACAAAGGCAATTTTGGTATATTGGGACCGAAATCCTGAAGGTCTATTTATATTTGAGCATGGCACCCATTAAACCCTAAAGTCCAAATAAAATAGTATCTAAAGCCCAAAAAATAATATATCTAAAATTCAAAAAGATAATTATCTAAAGAACAAAAGATAATATCTGGTTTTATTCTCATTTAATTCCAAATCAAAAGTAATAATGACTTATTCAATTAGCATTTATAACAATAAATGAGATTATCATTATATAAGTCATTTAATTTGAAATAACATAATTTGTGACTATAATTAATATATGTATTGCCCACAAACAAATTAGGAAATTAAAATAATTTTCTAACAATCTCCCACTTGGGCTATACATATATTCTTTCTTGATATATATTCACATTTTATAAACTTTATGCGCGCATCTGAATGCGATTTCTCTCATTACTTTAACAACCTGGTCCGTCTCATACATTAGATATGGAACTACCGCAGCTTTTATAACATTAATGTCGTGACTAAACCACGACAATCACCATCCTAATATACTTAACGACATAGATCAAATTTGGATGAGTAATATGAAAATTACATGCTAAGTGATCTTATGCATGTCTATTTCCAACTGGTCCAACTTTAAAACTTTATTGAGATCAAACACAATACAAATATTGCAAAATGAACATTTCACATAACATGAAATAAACCATCAACTTAATTCTGTAGAAAAATAATTCAATATCTATCATAGGTCATATAGCATAAAATAAACTCCCACTAAACTAAGGCATCACAATTATTGACACCCATCCGAGTAGTGTGCTCGTGAAAGACTTTAAGGATCAATTCCTTGGTTAATGAGTCTGCTAGCATATACTCTATTCCTATATGTCCTATGAAAATCTGTTTTTCTTAACCTTTCTCCTTGACAACTAAGAGCTTTATGTCTATATGCTTCAATTTTGTCAAGCTCTTATTGTTATTGGAGTATAGTACTGCTGACTTATTGTCACAGAATATTTTTAATGGCCTTTCAATATCATCTACTATATGAAGCTCAGTGACAAAGTTTCGCAACCATATGCCATGAAATCGGAATCAGAGTACTTAATGATCTCTAAATTTTCTGATCTCCGATAAATAAGCATGTAATCCTTTGTTCTCTTTAAATAACGCATTACGCGTTTAACAACTATCCAATGATCCATGTCCGAATTGCTCAAGTATCTACCCAACACTCCCACTATAAATGATATATCGGGACGTGTGCAGATTTGACCATACATTAAGCTCCCTAGTGCTGATGCATAAGGTTTATCATGCATTGCTGTCCTCTCAAGATCATTTTTAGGGCATTGCTTGAGACTGAACTTGTCTCCTTTAACTACGGGTGTGTCCATTGGTCTACAACTTTCCATGCCATATCTACTTAAAATCTTTTCGATATAGTTCTTTTGTGATAATTCAAGAATACCTTGAGAGCGATCTCTTAGTATCTTGATTGCTAATACAAAAGAGGCATCACCAAGATCTTTCATTTCGAATTTGTTCGATAGAAATTTCTTAGCTTCATGCAACAAGCCTATATCGTTACTGGCAAGTAGAATGTCATCAACATATAAGACCAAAAAAAGTATTTACTCCCACTGAACTTGCAGTATACACATTCATCTATAATATTTACCTCAAAACCATATGAGGTAATGACTTGATTAAACTTGTGATACCATTGATGGGAAGCTTGTTTGAGACCATATATGGATTTTCTCCTTTCTCTGTTATATCTCCTTAATGACACTTTTTGAGGTTGTTGAGCTTGTTGTATGGGTTGGAGTTGAGGAGGATTCTCATTATTTTCTTGTACTGTAGCAGTATCTTGAGCAACAATAATATTCTCATTGTTCTCTTGTACTGTAACTGGATCTACAGTAGGATTCTCATTGTGCTCTTGTACTGTAACTGTATCTTGAAAAGTAATAGGCACAAGAACCTGATCATTGTCAGTTACAGAATTCTCATCAAAAGTAACATTTCTAATATTTTCTTCCCCTCCCTCCCAACTCAACATCCTCAAGAAATCTCGCATTTTCCGTCTCAAAAATAGACCTTGATGCAGGATTGTAAAACTTGTACCCTCGTGAACACTTACTGTAACCAACAAAGTAGCAACTAATTGTCCTTGAGTCCAATTTTCTTTCTGCGGCCTATAAGGTCGCGCCTCAGCTGGACATCCCCAAATATGCAAATGCTTTATACTAGGCCTTTTCCCAGTCCAAATTTCATATAGGGTTTTGTTAACTGCTTTGCTTGGCACCCTATTAAGGATGTATACTGCGGTCTTTAAGGCTTCTCCCCAGAGTGATTCAGGCAAGGAAGAATAACTAATCATACTTCTCACCATGTCTTTAAGAGTTCGATTCCTTTGTTCTGCAACACCACAATCAGATTTGACAGCCTTAATTTTCTTTCCAAGTTGAAGTTCAACTTCAACTTTGAAAGACTTGAAAACATCAAAGGCTTGGGACTTTTCATGAATTAAATATAGATACCCATAACGAGAGTAATCATCTATGAACGTAATAAAGTACCGTTGTCTATTCCAAGAGACAGTAGGAAATGGGCCACATATATCGGTATGTATTAGTTCTAAGACATCTTTCGCTCTCTCAGTACCTAATTTCCTTTCGTTTGTCTTTTTTCCTTTATGCACTCGATGCAGACTTCAAAGTTCGCCAAATTTAGGGGTCCAAGAATTTCATCCGACACAAGCCTCTGAATTCTCTGTTTAGAGATGTGACCTAGGCGTTTGTGCCATAATGATGCCGAATTCTCATTTAGTTTTCATTTTTTACCTGTTTGCAGTATTTCATTATTATAGGAATTTAAGTCAAGCCTATATAGATTATCCACCAAATGACCAGAGCAAATATTATTCGAATTATAGAAGAGACTGACTTTATTGTCTCCGAACGAACAAAATAACCTGATTTGTCCAAATGAGAAACAGAAACCAAATTCCATCTAAATGACGGTACATAAAATGTCTCTAATAAATTCAAGTAAAATCCACTCGTGGAACATAATCTAAAGGTTCCTATAGCTTCGATTGCAACTATATTGTCGTCTTCCACATAGATGTATCTTTCAGTATCATTTGGTGGTCGGCTCCACAGGCAATCCTGCATAGTAACACTTACATGAGTAGTAGTAGTAGAATCTACCCACCAAGTATCAACAGATGCATAACTTAAACTAACCTCAGAACAAACGAAGGTAAGAATTATACCCTTCTTTACACGCCAAGTGGCATATTTAGTACAATCCTTCTTTATGTGTCTCACCTTCCTACAGGAGAAACAAGTTGAAACTTAATCCTGTTTCTTAGCCTTTTTCTGCTGAGAAAGCACATCCGCAGTAGTATCACGCTTTCTTTTATACTGAGAAGATGAAGTCATGTGAGCACTTTCAGCCTTATCTTACTGTAGCATCTCTTCTTCTTGCACACAGTGAGATATAAGCTCATTTAAGGAAATCAAAATGTGCAGAAAGGGAAATCAAAATGAAATGCACGAGTAAATCTTCAGACAACTCTAACTTTAGTGCTTTCAATTTTGAAGCAAGATGAGACATTTTCATACTATACTCCCTTATGTTTCCTTTACCTTTATACCTCATGGAGACAAGTTTGCTCAAAAGACTACTTGCCTCCGCCTTTTCATTCTTAGTAAAGAATTTTTCAACATTCTTTAGGAACTATTTGACATCTTTATCCTCAGTAATTGAGCCCCAAAACGCCTCAGAAATTGAGCGTTTCATGATCATAATGCTCATTCGATTGGATCTCTCCCACTTCTCTATTTTAACCTCATTGAGATTTTCCGGAGTCGAAGTGGATTTCTCCTCTCGAAGAGCTATATCTAAATCCATACAACCGAGGACAATCTCCACAGTATCCTTCCAAACTTTAAAGTTTGAACAATTCAGCATAGGAATACTGCTGATTTGTGCAGAAACATTGGTAGCTAAAGCCATAATTTCTGGATTAGAACAAATAAACATGCAGTAAATATTAGTTAAATAATGAAAAAAATCCATATTGAGATATCTAGAACATTAATTTTCAATCTTTGGATAGAAAAATTAACTGTAAGTGATACTCTCATTGCAGTAATCAAATATTGTCAAAATTTCTGTCACACGTTAAGCCTTTCTTTGGACCGACTTAATGTGCACATGGAGACTTAAACTTCGCAACCTATTTATTATCGCATATATTTTCTATTAATTGGCCAAACAATAACCTTTCTTTGGGCCAATTATTGATTGCATAATTAATAGAAAATAAACAAAAGTGTGCAATGCTTATTATTTGGCCAAACAATAAACTTCCTTTGGGCCGATTATTATCCGCATAAATAATAAGCATTACTTTATTCTTAATTTGTCACTCAAATATTTATTTACCATCAATATGTGTATGTAATTCGGCCAAATATAGACCTTCCTTTGGGTTGACCAATATTCGGATGAATTATATATCACCATATTCTTAATATCTTAAATAAATTAATTTTCACAAAAGAGACTACTTTGTCAGCATAATGTTTAATCAATTTATTCCAAAATCAAATCTTTATAATAGATAGGTATAATAATTCAAATTGTTACTAATTTCTTTATGTAACAATTAAAAAAAAATATTTAAATTCCAAAAAGAATTAAATCTCAATGGCATCTTTTTCCGACCTTAAAAAAAACTATAATTAAATGACATTAAAACAAATTTATGTACCAAAAAAATTTCTTGATCCGTTAAAATTATAATAATGTGTATATATATAATTGGCTGAAAATCTGAAAGCAATCCAAATGGCCACAATAATATACCTTGTGGATCGGAATAATACTAAATTCATATATATATACACGCACAGTTGCTCACATAATACATACATATGTATATTTTTATATATCCAATATCATAAGGTAAGGAATACATATATACATCGATTCATATATTGATTCAATAGAAAATAAAATTGAATATTTTTTATAGTTAAATTATGGATGATTCTGATATCACTTGTTGGAATAAATTAATTTCAATAATTCAGATCATTTATATTGAATCACCAAAAATATATTATAATGCAAAAGTGTATCTTTACTCATAAAAGTCAGAAATTGATGGAAGAATTTGAATCTTATGGTTCTTTCGATCTTCCCCAACTAAAGCTTTCTGTATTCCTAGGCTGCAACTCTTTTGATGGAAAAAGAGTAACAAAAGCGGCTTTAGTATATTAGGGCCGAAACCCAGGTCTATTTATATTTGAGTATGGTACCCATTAAACCCTAAAACCCAAATAAAATAGTATCTAAAACCCAAAAAATAATATATTTAAAATCCAAAAAGATAATTATCTAAGAAACAAAAGATAATATCTTATTTTATTCTCATTTAATTCCAAATCAAGAGTAATAAGGACTTATTCAATTAGCATTTATAACAATAAATGAAATCATCATTATATAAGTCATTTAATTTGAAATAGAATAATTTGTGACTATAATTAATATATGTATTGTCCACAAACAAATTAAGAAAATAAAATAATTTTCTAACATATTATAGTATTAAAAATACTAGGTGTTTAAGTTTTTTGAATAACTAAATTGTTTAAAAATAAAAATCTATTAGCGCATTACTTCTCTCTCTTCTAATGATCATCGTTCATTCTTTTTCTTACGTTCCTTTTTTCTTCTTTAGTGTCGTTGTCGTCATCAATGCCGCCACCGCTATCGCTATCGCTATCGTTGCTATCATCATCGATGTCTTCTTCTTCTTCTTCTATTTTTTTCTCCTCATCCACTTTTAATATCACATCGTTCTCACCATCTTCATCTTCTTCTCTTTCAAATGTTCAAGAAGTTAGAACACATAAATTTTGATACACAATATATAAATTTTGGTGTATAGTACATAAATTTTAGTATACAATACAAAATTTTTTTAAGGATCACATACCCAAAACATTAACACACAATTAATGAAATATACACAACATATAAATTTTTGTGAACACTACAAATTTTGTTGCATAGCATAGAATTTTTTATGTGTAACATAGAAATTTTTGGTGGACTACATACTTAAAACATTGACTCACCTACATTCGCAACAAAAATTGTGCTATGCGTAAAGATTTGTGTGTTATGTGCAAAAATATATGTGCTACGATAAAAAATTAGTATGCTATATCAATAAGTTTTTTGTTATATGCAAAAATTGTATGTTATATTTCGAAAATTTGTATGTTATATCAATAAATTTTGGTGTTCTCCAACAAAAATTTATGTGTTACAAAAAATGCGAAAATAAAAAAAAAATACTGATGTATGCACACATTTTTTTTTGCCGAGCTTTGTACCAACTTAATTGATTTTGATTAAAAAAATACTTTGTACACATAACATCACTTTTACTGTATTTATATGACAAAAAAAATAAAAAAGTTTAAGACATCCAATATTTATTTTCATAAATTATGTGGCTACATTCACAATTTTTTATTTTTCTTAACTTCCTCTCTCTCGATTGCTTCTCTCACAAGTTTAAAATACGTGTAACTCTTTTAATTTTTTTTATCGATGTTTTTCTTAACCATCTAATTAAATGGTTAATTAAGTAATTTATATATTATATTTACATTTAATAAATTATTTCCGCAAATAATTGAAATTCGATTTCTTGATCCAGATCTTCCATTTTTGGAAATTTATAAAGTTCTTCTCTTAAACCCCGATCAATGAACCTACAAAACCCTTCAAATTGTATCTGATTCAATTCCGATATTGTAGACATTCCCGCATTTTCAACCCTAATCATTTTTTATTTTCCCCTTGTATTTTTTAGAAAATGTCCCATCATTTGCTGATTTCACCTCAAAAATTCTTTTTTCGTTTGTCCAAGAACGCAGCGCAGGGGAAGGACTCTTTTAAGGTAAAGTTGAGAAAAGAGGGAAGATTTCGCGAAACCCTGCTTGGAAAAAAGGTTGATTATTCGGGGCGTTCTGTTATTGTAGTAGGACCATCACTTTCATTACATTGATGTGGCTTTTTTCTTCTAATCTAATCCTTTTCTCTTCATTGTATTTAATAGAAGTAATAGAATTATTGGGGTAATAGAATTATTGCGACAATTTTGAATTGGTATTTACTTAGCTAGGGGTTATAGTCGACGTTTATTTATCTTTTTTTTTTAACGTCTCTAATTCAAAACCGAACGTGAAACTTTTGTTTCATTCGGCTCCTTTACGGAAGGGATTCAGAAAAGAAGAAATATGGAACACGGGAAAAAGATTCCACTAACCCATAACATCTATGTCAGCCTTCTTCATCGACGTTGTTTTTTGACCGGAAGACCAAGAGCAAATTATCGGGGGACCTATTATTTGGTCGATACGTCCCAGGTTTTTTTTCAAGCACAGAAATTTCAGGACCAGAAGTGGTAGGATTTATTCTCATATTTTAATATATCCTTTTTTTAGTTTTAGTTAGATTAGAAGATTTTTGAAATCAAATTCAAAAAAATGCTTGATAACAAAGCAAAGTAAGTTGATCAGTTAATTAAATAGAAATAATAAAATAATAAATCGGAGTTAGTACTCTAGTTTGTACCATCCAAACAATTCAATTGTTTAACGCAGACAAAGCAACAAGCAATAAAGCCAAAAACAGATAAAGCACCTAAACTATAAGACAAATAAGCTTCTCCGGACCATACAAGTGCACGCCCCAGCTGTAGATCCTTTAGATTCAACGTCAACTATGCTCCAACCTCGGATTGTTGGTGAAGAACATTATGAAACTGCGCAAAGAGTACCGGAAAAAAATCGACTCGGAATTTGTTCGGCTCGATAAAAACCTAATCTAATATTTTTCAATTTCTATTGAATTTATTTTTTCAAGGAAAACTTCTTTCAATTATGGAAGCACGAGAATCTTATTTCAAATTCTGGTAAAATCGAAAGCTCTGATTCAAAATTCTCTGGATTCAACCCCACGTGAGGAATTGCCAAACGCGGTAAACCAGATACCTACTACAGGCCAAGCAGGTAGGAAGAAATGTAAAGAACGAGAATTGTTGAAATCAATCAATCATACAAGTCGGATCCTAGATGTAGAAATATAAGTAGAAATTGAATATAGAAGAGGTCTGTAAACCACCTTCTCCATAGAAGGAAAGGACAAATATTCATTTTTGATTTAAAAAATTTCCTATAATTTAATCCATAACAATTTTCGCATTCAATCCATAAATGCTTGTATTTTTTAGTTTCATCGAGATCTTTAGAATTCTTAAATTTAAATAAAGGCGTTTGATTACATTTTTGAAAGAGAATAAAAAAAAAGTAAAAAAAATTGAATGGCCTGACCATGTATCAAGAGCCAATCTTCGATAAAAGAGAAGGTTCCATCGGAACAAAACTTTTCTTATTTCAGGATATCCTGTCTCTTTTTTTGTGGGGATCAATGACAAAAAGATACTGAAACTATCCTTGGGTCATGAATCTCAACTATTGCTCTAAATATCTTATGTCCAAATCTGAAGAATCTCATCACATTATTCAGAATTTTTTTTTTTTCATAAGCTCTAATGATCTCATCAATGCATATTATGGGCCAATTTAGATAAACAACTTGTATTAAAAATAAAGTGAATGCTATAGTGCCTATATATATTTGTCTAATTTACTAAAATGAGATAAAATTTAATATTTAAATTAAAAAATATAAAAGTAAACAATTTTTTAATATTTAAAATTTACCATAAAAGATAACT
>NC_029779.3:855092-856076 GCF_000817695.3 Arachis duranensis | reverse complement strand
TCTTATAATATTATTATTAAAATTGGTACTAAATTTTTTTAAAAATTACCGTCAAAAATATATTTAATACAAATAAAAAAATTTTAGAATTAAATTAAAATAAAATAAAACTTAAAATTATTTTTAAAAATTTTAGCAAATTTTAAAATCAAAATATATTTTACCCTTAAAAAAATTATGGGTCCACACGAAAGCTAGTAATAATATAACTCTGAAGGGAGCAATAATTTCAAAAGAATTAGGAGGGGAGCGGTGTGTCACGGCCTTGGACACACTCCAACGCTACCGTGCCAGCACTCAGACTTACTCAAACTCTTGAGTTAAGACCAAGTCAGTCTAAGCCTCAATACTTAGCAAGAAACAAGAGAAAGGAAGCTTTGGTGGAAGAACACTTTATTACTCAAGTGTTTGTTACAAATGATTTACACACACCCACACTAACTCTTACCTCCTATTTATAGCCATCCACCTCCTCAATGGATGGTTAGGATTAAATCTAATCAACGGTCCAGATTAATCATCCAGAACCTTCTTTACAAATATCTATCCTACCACAACTCTCTAAATGTTTCTAGATTATTCTATACCACTCTTTATACTTCTATATACATCTACACTCTTCTAGAATACTCTATGACCTTCCAGAGTCTTCTAGAACCTTCTAGGGTATTCCGGGACCTTCTAGAACATTCTAGAACGTTCCGGAACCATCTAGAGTATTCTCAAACACTCCAGAAAACTATACAAACACTGTTAAATCTAACCTTCTAAAAATTTACCGTGACATTCTCCCCCGCCTAATGCGCAGACGTCCTCGTCGCGTTCCGTTCATGATAGCGCTCTAGGTGTTCTTGGAATTGCCACAGATCTTCACGAGCTTCCCAACTAGCTTCAGTTATCGGGAGCCCTTTCCACTTGATCAAGTATTGGATACTTGGTGGCACCCCTCTTCATCGCACGATGCGATTAGCTAAGATCTCTTCA
>NC_029779.3:852464-853932 GCF_000817695.3 Arachis duranensis | reverse complement strand
CCAAAATCTTTTGGTCTTACCTTCTCTAGCCAACTCCACCAACTTCTTGGCTAATGGATCGTGATGCAACCCTTCCTTGATGGTATGCACAACATCTCCTTCAGCCATAGAAATGGCCGCTAACTCATCTTTGTGACTCAGCGCATCTGCTACCACATTAGTCTTGCCTGACTTGTATTCAATCTTGTGGTCCACCTTCCTCCTAGGTGGTAGTTGTTTTGGCAACTCAGGAGGTATCACATCCTTATTTTCTTCAAGGACTTCCTTGATTTTAGGGGGAACAACTTCTCCTTTAGACGTTGACTCCTCTTGTAGCAAAGACATCATCTTCTCCTTCTTGAAATCTTTCTTGAGTTGCATGGCAGACAGTATCGGTGGTCCGCCAACTTTAGAGACTGTAGGGACCATGCATGGAGACCCTTTCTCCATGATGCATACTACGTCGTAGTATGGCATAGGTATTATATTTGCTTTCCTTTGCAAATCGAGTCCGATGACTATTTTAAAATCGTCCATAGGTGCTACTGAGAAATCCACAAGGCCCTTCCAAGAACCAAGAGTCATCTCAACCCCTTTTGCTACTCCCTTAAGGGGTTCACCCTTGGTGTTCACGGGTTTGAACCAGCCATTCTTTTCGGTGATCTTCAACCCAAGTCTCTTTGCTTCATCAGGCGTGATGAAGTTGTGTGTAGCACCAGTGTCGATTATAGCTATAACAATGAAGTTGTGTGTAGCACCAGTGTCGATCATAGCCATGACGGGTTTTTCATTGATAAAGGTTTTGACATACATCAAGCCTTTCTTTTCTGCAGTGCTTGCCTCTTTGGCCTTCACAGCATTTATGTGTTGGATAGATCCAACACACTCAGTTATTTGAGTTTGAGCTTCTCGTTCCTCAGCAATAGATGCCAAAGTCCCTAGCTTGGGACAGTCCTTCATTTGGTGTGGTCCCTTGCACACGAAGCATCCTCCTTTGGGCACGAAAGCCTTCTTCTTTTCTTCATACTCTTTCTTTGAAGAGTATTTTCCTTCCTTCTTGGTTGAGAAACTCTTCCCCTTGTCTCCCCCACCTTTAGCAAAACTAGGCTTGGAGGAAGACTTGGGTTTAGAGTCTCCCTTATGATACTCAGTGAGTGATTCGGCCACCACGATGGCCTCATCGACATCCTTAACATTCCTTCTTTGTAGTTCTTGCTTTGCCCAAGGTTGGAGTCCATCAATGAAGAAGAACAATGCATCCTCTGATGCTAAGTTGGGGATTTGAAGCGTGAGAGTAGTAAACTCCTTTACGTAGTCGCTAATCGTACTCTTGTGCTTCAACTCCCTCAACTTCTTCCTTACTTCATAAAACACATTCTCAGAGAAGAATTATCTTTTCAACTCCCTTTTGAAATCTTTCCATGTGACTATGTTGCAATCACCCTTTTTCTGTATTTACGCAAAGTAGCATTATCAGAAAGGTAGAGAG
>NC_029779.3:846318-852383 GCF_000817695.3 Arachis duranensis | reverse complement strand
TGAATTTATTAATTTTTATTATTAATTAATTATTAATGTTTAAAAATATAAAATAAATTAAAAAAACTAAATTAAAGAAATTAAATTAATAATTAAATGACGATAAAAAACAAAAAATTTATCTTATTTTACAATACATAACTGGGTTAAAGTTTTTATATTTTATTTTGAGTAAATCCTTAATTTAAATTAAAGGTTTAATCGTTCGTGTGTCTTTTTTTTTCAGTTAAATTTAAAAAAAATAGTTTATAACATAGTATTAAAAAATTTATAGTAAAAAATTTAGAGTATGTAAACATTTAAGAATTTTTTTTAAAATATATAAAAATTTAAACAAATTTAAAAGTGATTTTTATTTGAGAAAAGTTTTAGACACGAATTATTCATTTGTATTTTTTTATTAGTTTAATTTTTTTTAAAAAGTGAGATTAAGATAATTTTGAGTTAGAATAATACTAAGTAACTAAATTTTTCAAGTAACTAAATTTTGTGCTGGCAAATCGTCATCTATCAGTCCCGAGCCCAAAGTTAATTAGTTAAAGATGAAGTAATAAACATGAAGGACCAATTTGAGTGAAAAACTCGCATAATGTCACCTTTAAGTCAATTATCTATTAAAGTGCCACCTCATCACATTACCATTCATGCATGTTGGCACTCCAGCGGTTAGATAGAAGTACTCATAGAGATTAACATGATTCACTAAAAAAAATTTATAGATATCATTTTGATGAAAAAAGTTTTAGAAACCAATTATTCAATTTAATCATTAAATTTTAGAAATTAAGTTAGGTATTTACTCGTCTTAGTTTACAATTGCATGTGTATGTAGCATATTCAACTAATTAATTAGTGTGTATCTAGATTCGCGTTTGTCAAATGAAAGTAATTTTATAAAATTAATTTTAGATAAAAATAAATTTATATTAACATGATTTATGTTTGATCATTTTATATTAAAATTAATTTTAATAAAATAAATATTATTTGAATAATATTAATTAAAATCACTTTTAAATAGATAATTAGTTAATTATTAAAAAACATAATATTAAATTATAATATTTTTTTAAATATATTTTTAATAATCTTATTTTTATTACTGTTTTAGATTCTAACTATTTATTATTTTATTGGTTATATTTTTATTACTATTTATAGTTAATTTTTTATTTAATTTATTATTTCTAATAAAAACAATAATAATAATTATAAAAAAATAGAATAATAAACAGTGCAAAAGAATTACAATGATAAAAATTACAATGATAAATGTATTCTCAATATAATTTTAGTTAGTATTATTTTAGATTGTTATGTATAATTAATTTTTTATTTACTTTGTTCTTTTTAATATAAGATTAATAATTCATATTATAACAAAATTATATAAAAAATTTAATAAAAAAATTCAAAATATGAAAGTACTAAAAATGATAAAAAAAATTAAAATATTTAAAATGACATAAAACAAATCTGAAAATTTAAAACTATTAAAACCAATAATAATCAACAAACGTAAACATTAAGTGAAGTTACAAATTCTAGCTTCAAGTGAAAGCAGTTTTAGGATACAAAATCACGTTTGCATTTAGAACAAAAAAGGTTACCAAACACCAAAAAACAGCGTTCAAAAAACTTAAACGCCCTTTTATCCTGTCTAAATGAAAATCAAATGTGTCCAACAATTTGTGGTTGCAATTTTACATACATAAAATTTCTTTTTCTCTTCTAGCTCCTCCATATTTTTCTTTTCTTTTACTCTTCTCTCACTCCTCTCTGCCTCTTCAAAAATATTGTTTTGTTTTGAAACGTTAATTAGAATAGAACAATGTGCTTCACTTTACTAGAACATTCAAAGCAGAGAAACAACTGGGTCTTAACTAATATCAATCCAGATATTCCTTTTTTTTTTTCCTTTTGTCTTAATATTTACAATTCCATGGAACTTCATTCCTTTAGTGGCACTTTGCTCATTCCCTTAAACAAAAATCTGTCACAATGATCAAATACTTCATTAGGATCCTCGAAATAAAAATTAAACCAAAATAGAGACGATATCTGTAAAGTCTCGTACACAAGCTAACACACACCGTTCTCTGCTCTTGGATGGGGTGTGGAATCTTCTAAATGAATGAATACCACTCCACATCCAAAGGCGAGAGG
The DNA here is from genome assembly GCF_000817695.3 of Arachis duranensis. Taxonomy (NCBI): domain Eukaryota; kingdom Viridiplantae; phylum Streptophyta; class Magnoliopsida; order Fabales; family Fabaceae; genus Arachis; species Arachis duranensis. Next base: position 850,217 of record NC_029779.3, on the reverse strand, counting down.
TTAGAGTGCCGAGTTAGTGTACAAGGCAAACATGAATAACAACTTTTTTTTGGAAAATTTGCTAGAAAGCAAGAAATGTTAAATTATAGAATCTAATAATATCTCTACAAAGAACCGATATTACAGTTACAATTCAGGGTGTAAACCAATAAATAGCAGTAATCATGTTAAAATGAACAAAACCACATCCATACCATTGTTGGTTTTTCCTGAACTCAGTAAGCACAGGATATATGTTCTCAAATGCTGTGTAAGTCTCATCTCTCACCTATATGGAAAGAAAAACAAATAAATAATCTTGGCAACAAGTACATCAAAACCAAAATGAGAAGTACAGACAACAAAAAAGAAGGAATATTACCTTGGCACCTGTTAGCACAATTTTCCCAGAGACAAATATAAGCAACACTATCTTAGGCTGCTTCATTCGGTAAATTAGCCCCGGAAACAGCTCTGGTTCATACTAACACCACAAACAGCAAAGTTGAAGATCTATTCAATGTTTTCTTTCACTTGATGGCATGGGAATTGATTGGAGATGCAACATGTTTCATGATTACAATACCATTCATTAAGGTTCACTATTTCCCACCATGTTACTTATAAAAAATATCATACACAAGAAAGAAATATAAGCTTCTGCAGCGTTCAATAAAACATTGAGCATAGTCAGCAGCAGCATCATCACATTAATAACTAAACAAAACCAGCTTAAGGTTGTTCAATATTAGTTTTGCATATGGAGTTTGATACATGTCAGATCAACGCTCTCCATAGTTGGAGAAACTAAAATTTAGACAACATACAATTCTCCATATATAATATCTCACACGGTACATAATTCAATCTCAATATAATTATGTTTAATGTAGAAGTCATGAGATACCGAAAACACGTTAAAAAATAATAAATGTTAAATAATTAGTTAATAACTTACACTTGAGAAAGCACCATGGGAATATGCAAGACCCTCAAGTCTTATGGGGAACTTGACATCACAAGAGCCAACAATATTTTGAATCTTGAAATCCTGAAGCATGAAACAAAATGAGTCAACTACTATTAGATACAAGGTTATGAAAACCGGTTCGGACCGGCCAGTCGAACCGTGAAGCGCTGCAAAAAACGGATCGGTCAGATTCCAAAACCGCCGATTTTAAAAACCGCCATTGAACCATCGAACCGGCCAGTTTTTTGAATTAGGAAGCAAACGCCATCGTTTGGGTATGCTGAACCCTAGCTCCACTTCAGTCCAGCCCTAACCAAACCTCCAGAATGCGCTCTCTGCCTCTCTCACACTCAGTCCAGAGCTCCTCTCATCGAGCTCCTAGTCCTCCCTCACTTCCGTCCAGCCACCGCCTGCTCCTCACTTCCCCTCCATCGTGCAGCAGCCATCGCAACCTTCCTTCCCCTCCATCGAGCAGCCACCGTGCGAACATGGAAGCCTCCGTCGCACAGCCACGGTCCCGCCGGCGCTAGCTCTGTTCCACCGCAGCCATTGTCCCGTTTGAAGCCTGTTCGAAGGTGCTCCTTGTCTCGGTGTCTCCCTCTTGCATGCTCTGTTCAAGGCTTCTAGCTTCTAAGTAATTTTTTTTTAACTATAATTGAATAATTTTTCATTTCTGTGAATTGTGATTTTTTATTTTTCTGTGAACTGTGAACTTTGTTGAATAATTATTAATTTTTGTTGCTGTCTTTTAACTTTTGTTGTTGCTGCTGTTATTGATAAAAATGGCTTTGTTACGCTGCTGCTGTTCAAATTATTGATAAAAATGACTTTGTTATTGATTATTTGTTGCTGTTTTTTGCTGTTGTTAGTGAACAATTACTGATGGGCTTATGAATTGTATCTGTTAGAAAAGAATCATGAGTTGTTTTGGCTGTTGTGAAGAGGATGATTATGCCAAGTCAGTTGAAAATGGAGGGCAATATGCCGTGAAAACCCCAGCAGGTAAATTGGCCCATTTTAGCTAAAGGATTACTTCAAAGATGATATATGTATATAGGTCTCATTCGTGCAATTTGGTCGATTTCCATGTCCATCGTTCTATTTCAATTGCATTGGATTTGTAGTAGTATATGGTTAAGATGCTGTAGTTTGATGCTCAATTAGTCAATTTCAATAGTTTGTTTGATATTGTATTACCAGGAACTGAATTTTGGTGAAAGTGTTGTGAAACTTGTGACAAAATATTTTGTACAAGGAATAATGGAAACTGTCATTCTTCTGAAACCGCAGAACCTCAGACCGTTTAAGTCCATCCCATTGAAGTTCCTGCTATACCGGCAAATGAACTAAAAGAAATTACGAATAATTTTGCACAAGAGGCTCTGGTTGGAGAGGGATCATATGAAAGAGTAAAACATTTCTTGTTTTACTTGATTGAGCGGTTCGATAACCGGTTCGATTCTCAGAACCTTGATTAGATATAACAGTAGAGACTGAAAATAATTAGTAAACATAACAAGATATAACAAAAGTATTACCTTAAATTTGGCCGGGAAACCGAGCTTCTGGATAATTCGAGCATACTGAAGGAAAAAAAATGTAAAATTAGACATTGATACAAGTTTTTAGGAATAAAGAGCATCCTAACGCACCCCCCTCTCTTTCCACATGAAGAAAGAAGGCAAATGGATACTCATGCACATGCAAAGAGGATGAAGACAAATAAGCACCTTATTCTACTCCAAACGACAAAATGAGCAGAGTTATAGCCAAACTATCACAAACAACATATTTGACCCATCTAATTAAAGCTCCATTCCCCGGATATTCAGTAACATACAGGATAAATAGAAAAAAAAATAATGCATACCTTCCTTGCGGCCAATTTAGACTGTTGCTCACTCTTCGCTCCAGTACACACCTAGCCATACCAATGAAATTTAACATTAGGAATAAAAGCTAAAACTTAAAAAAGAGATAAATTGAACTAAAGCAACAAGAATCATCCAATCATGAATAAATCACAAAGCAAGAGCATTATTGAAATCATGACAGCAAAAGATTCATGATCAATTTAGCAAAAGTAGTTGCATATAGATGATTCACCACCGTTTTATTTGAGGACAGTGATATCCACTATCATCATTTATAACAGATAACTAGGTTATTATTATGGAACATACCATCTTGCCAGAAGCAAAAATGAGGGCAGTTGTTTTTGGTTCTCTGATCCTCATAATCACAGCAGCAAAACGCTATAAAGGATGATAACACAACTATTAGCACTGTAGAAATGACCAACCAGAATGAGTATATCAACTTATGGGTTAATTATTGATTTTGGATCAAATATAAACATATGTTTATATGATTCGAATATAACGTTTATATGTTTCAAAAAGCAAGATACATGGACAAAATGCATGTAGTTCTTAAGCAAACCATAATTACGATAGAGCAAAGTGTTTGTACAACTTAGAACAAGATGCATAAGTTAAACTCAAAATCAACTAAGTGAAACTTGCCTTGGGATTGTACTCTGCATTACGAGCTTGAAGTGCAATCGTTTTAAGGTCCAACTTACAGTCCAAATTGACCGTTGATACAATATTTCTGAGGTACAATAACTTGGTTATCAGATTATAAAAGCAAAGTGATTACATATTACAAGATAAACAACAAAGCTTTTAACACATGAAAAGTCAGCTACATAAACTAAACCTCATTAAAGAGTTCTATTGTAAACTATGTACGAAGACAAAATTATAAAGATCAGATAGATACACACTGAAGGGTAGGCACAATCCCAGAAGGGTGCTTGGTCAGATCCACTGGTTGGCTACTCTCCAATCCTTGGTCAGCCATGAACCCTGATAATTATACATTACACTCAATAAGTATTTTCATCTTCGTTTTTTCTTACATAAAAAGAACTATTCCGACCAAAATA
>NC_029779.3:766856-846313 GCF_000817695.3 Arachis duranensis | reverse complement strand
CCAAAAGCGACAACTAAGAAAAGGAATGAAAAACCTAATAGCTGAACAAAATTCTTCCCACAATACAATATCTTGACCCTTATTCGTAACACAAGGAAACATTTTTACCAAAAGAACGCCCGGAAAAATAAAAAGGAACTCAGATCCCATATTTCCCCAAAGAGAATTGAGGAAAGAAAAAGTATAAAAAAAAACATAACAGCTATAGACAAATTCCCCAAAATTCTGTGTTCTCTTAATTAAACATAAAATGAAAAGCGGGGTTGTATATATAATATACGTCGATTGAGACGAAGAACAAGCGAGATCGGACCTTTGAGCGCAAAATTAGGTTCGGATTAAAGTTAGGGATAAACGAGAATCTACAGATTTTGAAAAATTGAAACTTAATTGAGAAGGGGAGCGTAAGAGAGTGGATAGCGCGGGAAGGATTCGAAGGAACGATTCTTTTATATGAGAAAGAGATGCGATGTTATATAGAGAGAAGATAGATTTGGGAACAAGAGAGAGAAAGTGCAAGAAGGTTTTGTTCGTTGGTGTGTGTTGGGGAAAGATCCGTAAAGGTGAAAGGGTAAAATTGCAAGACATCCCAAAACTTCAAACATTTAAAATTTAATATTTCAAACATTCAATTATCCAATACCACGTATCCTCAAAACATAACCAAAAACTTCAAACATTCAATAACATAATCAAAACCTTCAAACATTTAATTCCAATTTCCTTTAACCACTTGCATGATTGAAAAAAAAAAGGCGAGGCACAATCTCAAGATAATTGAATGGAATTCAAAGAAAAACAAAGAAAAAATCACAGAAATCACAAAATAATTGATGAAAGAAACAACAAGGTAAATGAAAATCACAGAAATCACTGTAGCTTACTTACCGGAAAGAAGAACGGCCAAAGACGAAGAACTATCTTGCTGGAGGCGGCGACTGCGACTGAGACGATTCTGCCTCTGACGATCTTGCTGGACGGGGACGAGGGTGGCGGAGACCGAGATACAGTGAGTGCGAGAGCCAGAGAGAAGTCAGAGATCGAGACCGAGAGAGAAGTCAGAGATCGGAGGTGAGAGAGCTTGAGGTTGAGGGAGAGAGCAACGAGAAAGAGACTCCAGAATTCCAGAGAAGAAAGACGTTGAGGACTGGGTGATCCGCAAAAGACTAGGGCATCAGATAGGGGGAGGGGGTGCCTTGCCCATGAAACGACGCCGTTTCGACTTTCGAAGAATATGTGCATGTATTTTCCTTGGGAAAAACAACCATTTGTACCGTGAACTTTACGAACACTAGCAAAAGTATCTATTAAAGAAGGAAACTAATGTTGTATCTATCAAAAATGAATTCCATACGGCATAAGCACCCAAATCCTAGGATTTGAATCCTCTAAAATTTGAATTTCACTTTAGAGAATAAAGTGTAATCTTCTATCCTTGAATAGTTTCTCTTTTATATTTATTCTTGGTCCCACTTATGAAATCAATGGTGAGAAATCACATTTTGCTCTCTAAAGTGAAATTCAAACTTTAGAGGATCCAAATCCAAATCCTAAATTTATGTTGACTTTTTAATAAAATTCCAAAATTACTCCACCATTATCTTCAACCCCTCTTCTCTTTTTTCCCAAATCTCAAACACCTCCATTGTCTAAAAACCTTAATCTCAATACCTAAAAACCTCAAATTACCATTTTCTTAACCCTAATCTCAATACCCCTTTCAGCAAATTTCAATCTTCTCTTTATTCTTTCTTGTCTTCATCAGATGCTGGAGGAGATAATGCAAAGATACATGAACAGAGTGATGATAAAGGTGCTTCAGGTGATGGTAATAACTCTTTACCCTATTCATCGTTGAAGGAGAATAATGGTGGAAAGAAAAGCTTGTTCTCTAGGAGTAAGCAATCACTTGATAGAGTTATTCGCCAAGCCGCTAGGATCGGTGGATTTCGCCATTAGAGGAGGAAGGATAATAATTCCGAAATGAATTCTGATTGTCTAAATGGTTCTGGATTGAATGGTGTTGAGATGAATCATCTTGCAACTGTGAAAGGGAAAGAATCAAAGTCTATGTCTTTGGTTGACATGCCGGAAAGAATCTTGTTGTTGTTTATGGCTGTGACAGTGGAGAAGGAGGAAGATGAGGCTGACGGTTGGTGACGGTGGGGGTGATGATGGTGTTGGTGAAGGAGGTGGTAAAATTGATGAAAAGAATAAAGAGAAGATTGAAATTTGCTGAAAGGGGTATTGAGATTAGGGTTAAGAAAATGGTAATTTAGGGTTTTTAGGTATTGAGATTAGGATTTTTAGGCAATGGAGGTGTTTGAGATTTGAAAAAGAAGAGAGGAAGGGTTAAAGATAATGGTGGGGTAATTTTGTAATTTTATTAAAAAGTCAATATAAATTTAGGATTTTGATACTTTTGTCGTACGGAATCCATCTTTGATGGATACAACATTAGTTTTCTTTTTTAATGGGTATTTTTGTCAGCGTTCGTAAAGTTCATGGGTATAAATGGTTGTTTTTCCATTTTCCTTATTTCCTTTGTCAAATTTGATATAATAGTTCGGTAATCAAACCGATCAAGCTACTGTGTCACTGAATTATTGATTCAATCGGTGAGTCAATATTTTAAAAATAATCAAGCTATTCTAAAATAATATGAAACAAAAATAATAAGTATTTTCAAGTTTAAGTTCCTCTTCACCAATTTCTTCAAACTCTTCCCCATCACTTAAATCATAAATAGGAGGCTTAGTAAAATCTACCTCATCATCAATTCCAAGTCCAATGGGGAAGGATTCCTCAAACTCAAAAGGATCATATGTTGATACGGAATCATCATAGATAGGGGAGCTTGGTGCTTGCCCCATTGATGGAGCAAAACCGTCGGTTAAGAATTTCTTATCGGTTAGAGGAATTAACTTCATTGCAAGTATAGTTCCTAACCAACAAGTATTGCTCGATCAATATTTTGATAAGAATTGGTTGTCATAAAGTCAACCCCAATATAATGTAACCGAGAGTATTGGTCTCGGGTCGTTCTCAAGAGAATGGGCAAACATGTGCATTAATATTGGTTAGAATTTCGGGGTTGGGAGTCATGAATAAGAAATTAAACTACTAAACTTATCCTGCAAGAAATCTTAAAGTGCAAGTAACTAACTAACTATGAAAGAACCAAGCAATTGAGATTTTTGGGTTTCAAATATGAATGATAAAAGGAACTCTTGGCTAGGCATGGGAATTGGGATTACCATCCTTGTCTAATAACCATATCTTGACAATTATGAGGAACCAAGCTCATTAAGTTTACCCTTATGCTTGAAGTAAGTATAATGTCCATCTCAATGCATTAGGTACGTCAAATAGGCCTGATCAACATCAATCGATAAGTCCCAACCTATCTACTAATTAGATTAGTAGTGGGTTAGCGTTGATGGGTGTCAAATTGATCATCACGGGTTCTCGAATCACCAACTCAGTTATATCCAATGACTCAAGTTTACCCAATTCCCTTAGCATAAGCCAAGAGTAAAGAAAACTACTCCATAATCAAAGGAAATATTTTATCAAACACATAACATGCATCAACTAAAGACATATTCAAATTACAAAGTAATTGAAAACTACAAGTACCCACTAACAATTATCAATAGAAAACAACTCAATTAACATTATCAATCATAGAGAACATCAATGTGCTACTAGAAATTCAAGATCCATGAAATTCATAAAGTGAGAAGACAAAAGGGAAATAACAATAAAACATAAAATTCAACACAAGATCTAAATAAAATTATAACTAGAGAATTCAAATTAAGTAATGAAAACCAAATTCAAAAGATCCAATTCAGAAATTCAATAAGGGAAGATCAAATCAAACCTGATCTAAAGATGAGCCAATGTTTCTCTCTCTAGAATACAAGAACCAAGAACTAGCTAAAATTGTATGTAAGTGTGTAATGAATGATAGTTTGAAGAACCTTGCCAAGTGGTGGAATCCTCTAGAAGGGGATGGACGGGTGTGGAATGTGCTCTATCAAGACCGTTGGGGACCCCCACCAAAGTTGTCATCTAATCCTTCATTTGAGTGGGTAAAACTCATAACTCTTAGCTTTATTATCCCATTTGAATTTGGTTTGCTTGAAACGGATGGCCAACTTAGGACGCTTTGAGGAATTAAGCGTAAGAGGAGGATGTTTAGTGGTTGGCGTTGTAAGTCTAGGCTCATTATGGTTGGAAGCTCAAAACTTAGGAGCATGGATTGGACTAGTGCTCAAATGGATGAGTCTAGGAGGATAGTTTGGTGCCTTCATGAGAATTCATCTTGCTCGCCACTCGGAGGGAATCACCATGATCAACTCAAAGACGGGTGTGAAAACAAAGTGTGGGATCCCAGATCACACAAGGAGGATCATCTTTGGGAGCCTATGGTTTGTGAAGAACTCCATCAAAGTTTGGAGTTATTAACTTTGAATGATGAAGCACAATGGAAGTCCAAGGATTGGTGGATGTTCAAGAATGGATTCAAGTACAAGCCACCTTGATGAAGAGCTCCCTGGTGCGCCCGAATTGCAACCAATACTTTCTGCAATCCGAGTACAACTAACCAGCAAGTGCACTAGGTCGTCCAAGTAATACCTTACGCGAGTAAGCGTCGATCCCACGGAGATTGTCGGCTTGAAGCAAGCTATGGTTATCCTATAAATCTTAGTCAGGCGGATTAAAATGGTTATGAGTTTTGATAATTAAAAGATAAACAAAACATAAAATAAAAATAAAAGATATTTATGTAATTCAGTGGTAGGAGTTTTAGATAAGCGTTTGGAGATGCATTGTTACTTCTGAATCTCTGCTTTCCTACTATCTTCATCCAATCATGCGTGCTTCCTTCCATGGCAAGCTGTATGTTGGTGGATCACTGTTGTCAATGGCTACCATCCGTCCTCTCAGTGAAAATGGTCCAAGTACGGCTACCGCACGGCTAATCATCTGTCGTATTCTCTCATCTCAGTGAAAATGGTCCAAGCACGGCTTTTGCACGGTTAATCATCTGTCGGTTCTCACTTGTGTCGGAATAGAACTTCTCTGTCCTTTTGCACACTGTTACTGCGCCCAACATTCGTGAGTTTGAAGCTCGTCACAGTCATCCTGGCCCCGATCCTACTCGAAATACCATAGACAAGGTTTAGACTTTCCGGATCTCAAGAATGCTGCCAATTGGTTCTAACCTTTACCACGAAGGTTCTAATCTCACAAATTCGAATGCTCTGTTGTCAGGATATGCAAGTCAAACTCGTGGATCAGAAACCCAAGAGATTATACTCCAGCTGTCGTCCAATGACTACGTTGAACATCATGTAGACCGCTTGTGGTTGTCAGGCACGCGGATCTTGGCTAAGCGAGTAATGAAGATAGTGGGTGATTGTCACGGGTCACCCCTTTATTCTGACTTGACTGAATTAAGTACGAGAGTATATCTTGGAGAAGAAACAAATATGAATTGAAAGAGAAACAATAGTACTTGCATTAATTCATGAAGAACAACAGAGCTCCGCACCTTAATCTATGAGGTGTAGAAACTCCACCGTAGAAAATATATAAGTGATAATGATGTTCATTAGTTTCGGCCCCAGAGGGGGAACCAGAATAACCAAGACGTCTAGTACAATAAGAAAAAGTAATATTTATACTAAACTAGTTACTAAAGATTACAGAAAATGAGTAAACTAAGGTAGATAGTGCAGAAATCCACTTCTGGGGCCCACTTGGTGTGTGCTTTGGCTGAGCTTTAAGCTTCACACGTGCATAGGTCCTTTCTGGAGATAAACGCCAAGTAAAGTGCCAGTTTGGCGTTTAACTCAACTTCTGGTGCCAGTTCTGGCGTTTTACGCCAGAAAAGGGTCTATGACTGATGTTTAATGCCAGTTTAGGCCATCAAATCTTGGGCAAAGTATGAACTATTATACATTGCTGGAAAGCCCAAAATGTTAGCTTTCCAGTCCAATTGAGAACGGGCTAATTGGACTTCTGTAGCTCCAGAAAAATGCGTTTGAGTGTAGGGAGGTCAGAATCCAACAGCATCTGCAGTCCTTTCTCAGCATCTGAATCAGACTTTTGCTCAGATCCCTCAATTTCAGACAGAAAATACCTAAAATTACAAAAAAACACACAAACTCATAGTAGAATCCAGAAATATAATTTTTGCATAAAAACTAATAAAAATATAATAAAAAGTAAACAAAACATACTAAAAACTACCTAAAAATAATGCCAAAAAGCGTATAAAATATCCGCTTATCACAACACCAAACTTAAATTGTTGCTTGTCTCCAAGCAACTAAAAACAAAATAGGATAAAAAGAAGAGAATAGACAATAAATTTCAAAATATCAATGAAGTTTAGTTTTAATTAGATGAGCGGGACTAGTAACTTTTTGCCTTTGAATAGTTTTGGCATCTCACTATCCATTGGAATTCAGAATTGTTAGCCTTTTTGGGAACTCAGAATACAGATAATATTATTGATTTTCCTAGTTAAGTTCTTTTTTATTCTTAAACACAACTACTTTTTATGAGTCTTGGCCGTGACCCTTAGCATTTTGCTTTCTAATATTACCACCGGATACATAATTGCCACGGACACATAATTGGGTGAACCTTTTCAGATTGTGACTTAACTTTGCTAGAGTCTCCAGTTAGAGGTGCCCAGAGTTCTTAAGCACACTCTTTTACTTTGGATCACGACTTTTACCACTCAGTCCCAAGCCTTTCACTTAGACCTTCATGACACAAGCACATGGTTAGGGACAGCTTGATTAAGCCACTTATGCCAGGATTTTATTCCTTTAGGCCCTCCTATCCATTGATGCTCAAAGCTTTGGATCCTTTTTACCCTTGCTTTTTAGTTTAAAGGGTTACTGGCTTTTTGCTCTTGCCTTTTGGTTTAAAGAGCTATTGACTTTTTCTATTTTTTCTTTCTTTTTATTTTTTTCGCTTTTTTTCGCAAGCTTTATTTTTCACTGCTTTTTCTTGCTTTAAGAATCAATTTTATGATTTTTCATATTACCAATAACATGTCTCCTTTTTCATTATTCTTTAAAGAGCCAACTTTTCTTAATTCCAACTTCAAACATGCACTGTTTAAGCATACATTCAGAAAACAAAAATTATTGCCACCACATCAAAATAATAAACTATTCTTAAGATAATTTTCTAAATTCATGCACTTCTTGTTCTTTTACAAATAAAAGCATTTTTCATTTAAGAAAGGTGAGAGATTCATGGAATCATTCATAGCTTTAAGACATAGACACTAAACACTAATGATCATTAATAAAGACAAAAAACTTAGACAAAACATGAAGCATAGGAAACGAAAAAAACAAGAAAACAAATAGCAAGAAAATTAAAGAACGGATCCACCTTAGTGACGACGGCTAGTTCTTCCTCTTGAAGATCCTATGGAGTGCTTTAGCTCATCAATATCTCTTCCTTGCCTTTGTTGCTCCTCCCTCATAGCTCTTTGATCCTCTCTGATTTCATGGAGAATAATGGAGTGCTCTTGGTACTCTATCCTTAGTTGCTCCATGTTGGAACTCAATTCTCCTAAAGAGGTGTTGAGTTGCTCCCAATAGTCGTGTGGAGGAAAGTGCATCCCTTGAGGCATCTCAGGGATTTCTTGATGAGGAATTTTCTCATGTTCTTGTTGAGGTCCATGAGCGGGCTCTCTTGTTTGCTCCATCTTCTTTCTAGTGATGGGCTTGTCCTCTTCAATAAGGATATCTTCCTCTATGACAATTTTGGCTGAATTGCATAGGTGACAGATGAGATGTGGAAATGCTAACCTTGCCAAAGTGGAGGACTTGTCAGCCACCTTGTATAGTTCTAGAGGTATGATCTCATGAACTTCCACTTCTTCTCCAATCATGATACTATGGATCATGATGGCCCGGTCTACAGTAACTTCAGACCGGTTGCTAGTAGGAATAATAGAGCGTTGGATGAACTCCAACCATCCTCTAGCCACGGGCTTGAGATTAGGCCTTCTCAGTTGGATGGGCTTGCCTCTTGAGTCCCTCTTCCATTGTGCTCCTTCCACACAAATTTTTGTGAGAACTTGGTCCAACCTTTAATCAAAGTTGACCCTTCTAGTGAAAGGATGAGGATCTCCTTGCATCATTGGCAAGTTGAATGCCAACCTCACAGTTTTCGGACTGAAATCCAAGTAATTCCCTCGAACCATTGTGAGCCAATTCTTTGGGTTCGGGTTCACACTTTGATCATGGTTCTTAGTGACCCATGCATTAGCATAGTTCTCTTGAACCATTAAGATTCTGACTTGTTGGAATGGGGTTGGTGAGAGCTTCCCAACCTCTTCTCCGAACCTCACATCGGATCTCAGGATATTCACTCTTTTTGAGCATGAAGGAGACCTCGGGGATCACCATTTTCTTGGCGATAACTTCATAGAAGTGGTCTTGATGGACCTTTGAGATGAATCTTTCCATCTCCCATGACTCGTAGGTAGAAGTAACTGCCTTCCCTTTCCTCTTCCTAGAGGTTTCTCCGGCCTTAGGTGTCATTAATGGTTATGGAAAAACAAAAAGCAGAGATTTTTTCTACACCAAACTTAAAAGGTTTGCTGGTCCTCGAGCAAAAGAAGAAAGAATGGAGTAGAAGAAGAAGAAATGGAGGAGATGGAAGTGTATGATGGATTCGGCCAAGGGGGTTGTAAGTGTTTGTGATGTGTGAAAATGAAGGTGGTAAAGAGGGGTATATATAGGGTAGGGGAGAGAGAATTCGTGTAATAGGGGTTGGGTTTGGGGGGGAATTGGTTTGAATTTGAATGGTGAGGTAGGTGGGGTTGTATGATGGTTTTGGGAAGAGGAATGGATGTGATTGGTGAAGAATTTTTGGGGAAGAGGAATTGATATGATTGGTGAAGGGTATTTGGGGTTTAGGGTTTAGGGTAAGGTGTGAAAAGGAGAGAGAGTGAGTTGGGGTAGGTGAGGATCTTGTGGGGCCCACAGATCCTGAGGGGTCAACGAATTCTGATCCCTGCTCCTCTCTGGCGTTTAAAGGCCCTCTGGATAGCCCTTTCTGGCGTTTAACGCCAGCCTTGCTGCCTATCCTGGCGTTAAACGCCAGCTTCCCTGCCTTTCCTGGCATTAAACGCCAGGTTGGTGCTCCTTTCTGTCGTTTAACGCCATCTCTGCACCCTTTTATGGCATTAAACGCCAGTTTGCCTGCCCATTCTAGCGTTTAGCGCCTGGAATGCTGCCTGCATGGGCGTTAAACGCCCATTCTGCTATCCTTACTGGCGTTTAAACGCCAGTAAGCCTGTCCTCCAGGGTGTGCTGTTTTTGATTCTGTTTTTGATTCTGCAGCTATTTTTGTGACTCCACATGATCATCAACCTAAAGAAAACATAAAATAACAGTGGAAAATGTAATGAAAAAGTAATTAATATAGATAAATAAGATTGGATTGCCTCCTAATAAGCGTTTCTTTAATGTCAATAGCTTGACAGTGAGCTCTTACAGAGCTTTGCAGACACTCATATCTTGATTGTGGCCTCCCAACATCAAACTTAGAGTTTGAATGTGGAGGCTCTGCTTGACTCTGTATTGAGAGAATTGGTTGAAGCTTTTCATGCTTCTTCTCCATGGTTACAGAGGAAGAACCTTGAGTCTTAAACACAAGGTAGTCCCCATTCCATTGCAGGACTACCTCTCCTCTGTCCACATTAATCACATCTCTTGCTGTGGCTAGGAAGGATCTTCCAAGGATGATGCATTCATCCTCATCCTTCCCAGTGTCTAGGATTATGAAGTCAGCAAGGATGTAAAGACCTTCAACCTTTACTAAGACATCATCTACTAGTCCATAAGCCTGTTTCATTGACTTGTCTGCCATCTCTAATGAGATTTTTGCAGCTTGTACCTCAAAGATCCCCAGTTTCTCTATTACAGAGAGTGGCATGAGGTTAATGCTTAAACCAAGGTCACACAGAGCCTTCTCAAAGGTCATGGTGCCTATACTACAAGGTATTAAGAACCTCCAGGATCCGGTTTCTTCTGAGGTATTTTCAGCTGAACCAAGGCATTCAGTTCCTTGATAAGCAATGGAGGTTCATCCTCCCAAGTCTCATTACCAAATAACTTGGCATTCAGCTTCATGATTGCTCATAGATACCGAGCAACTTGCTCTTCAACAATATCTTCATCCTCATTAGAGGAAGAATATTCATCAGAGCTCATGAACTGTAGCATTAAATTCCATGGAATCTCTATGGTCTCTGTATGAGCCTCAGATTCTTTTGGTTCCTCAATAGGGAACTCCTCAGTGGTCAGTGGACGTCCAGCAAGGTCTTCCTCACTCGAAATCACTACCCTTCCCTCCTCTCCAGGTTCGGCCACTTTAGATATATTTATGGCCTTGCACTCTCTTTCGGGATTCTCTTCTGTATTGCTTGGGAGAGTACTAGGAGGGATTTCAGTAACTCTTTTACTCAACTGACCCACTTGTGCCTCCAAATTTCTGATGGAGGACCTGGTTTCAGTCATGAAACTGAGAGTGGTCTTAGATAGATCAGAGACTATTGTTGCTAAGTCAGAGAGGCTCTGCCTAGAATTCTCTGTCTGTTGCTGAGAAGGTGATGGAAAAAGTTTGCTATTGCCAAACCGAATTCTCCCACCATTATTATTATTGAAGCCTTGTTGAGGCTTCTGTTGATTTTTCCATGAGAAATTTGAATGATTTCTCCATGAAGGATTATAGGTGTTTCCATAAGATTCTCCCATGTAATTCACCTCTTCCATTGTAGGATTCTCAGGGTCATAAGCTTCTCCTTCAGAGGAGGCTTCTTTAGCACTGTCGGATGCAGCTTGCATTCTAGTCAGATTCTAAGAAATCATATTGACTTCCTGAGTCAATATTTTGTTCTAAGCCAATATGACATTCAGAGTATCAATCTCAAGAACTCCTTTCTTCTGAGCCATCCCATTATTCACAGGATTTTTTTCAGAAGTGTACATGAACTGTTTATTTACAACCATTTCAATGAGTTTCTGAGCTTTTGCAGGTGTTTTCTTCAGATGAAGAGATCCACCAGCAGAGTGGTCCAATGACATCTTGGACAGTTCACACAGACCATCATAGAAAACTCCTATGATGTTCCATTCTGAAAGCATGTCAGAAGGACACCTTCTGATCAATTGCTTGTATCTTTCTCAGGCTTCATAGAGGGATTCCCCTTCCTTTTGTCTGAAGGTTTGGACTTCTACTCTGAGCTTGCTCAACTTTTGAGGTGGAAAGAACTTGGCCAAGAAAGTATTGACTAGCTTTTCCCAAGAGTCTAGGCTTTCTCTAGGTTGTGAGTCCAACCATATCTTAGCTCTGTCTCTGACAGCAAAGGGGAAAAGCATAAGTCTGTAGACCTCGGGATCAACTCCATTGGTCTTAACAGTGTCACAGATTTACAAGAATTCAGCTAAGAACTAATGCGGATCTTCTAATGGAAGTCCATAAAATTTACAATTTTGCTGCATTAGAGAAACTAATTGAGGCCTAAGCTCAAAGTTGTTTGCTCCAATTGCAGGAATTGAGATGCTTCTTCCATAGAAGTTGGAAGTTGGTGCAATAAAGTCACCAAGAACCTTCCTTACATCTCCACCATTATTGACAGGTTTGGTTGCCATGTCTGCTTTTTTTGCTTCTTTTTCGAAAATCTCTGTTAGGTCCTCTTTAGAGTGTTGTGCTTTAACTTCTCTTAGCTTTTTCTTCAGAGTCCTTTCAGGTTCATAATCAGCTTCAACAAGAACATTTTTATCACTGTTCCTTCTCATACGAAAAAGAAGAGAACAGAAAAGAAGAGGACTCCTCTATGTCACAATATAGAGATTCATTAACGTGAGTAGAACAATAGAAGAATAGAAGAATGAGGTAGAGAGAGTAGATGAATAATTCGAACAGAGAGAAAAGAGATGGGTTCGAATTATGAGTAGAAGAGAAGTGTTAGTAAATAAATAAAATAAATAGAAAGAGATGAGAGAGAGAGTATTCGAATTTTAAGAAGAGGAAAAAGAAAAATATTTTTGTTTTTATTTAATTAATTAGTTAGTGTTCGAAAATATTAAAAGAAATAGAAGAAAATTAAAATTTAAAACAATTAGTTAATTAAAAAATTTTTTGAAAAAGTGGTTAGTGGTTTTCAAAAATTAGAATTAGAAAATTAGTTAGGAGGTTTTAAAAAAAATAAGAAATAGTAAACTTTTAAAATTAAAACAAACAAGTCAAGTAATTAATTGGAAAAGGTTTGAAAATAAAATTTTTGAAAAGATAAGAAGTTAGAAAAAGATTTTGAAATTAAAATTTAGAAAATATATGATTTGAAATTTATTTTGAAAAAGATTTGAAAAAGAAATTAAAAAGATTTGATTTTTGAAATTAAAGTGATGACTTGACTAACAAGAAACTAAAAGATACGATTCTAGAATTTAAAGATTGAACATTTGTTAACAAGAAAGTAACAAACTTGAAATTTTTGAATCAAAACATTAATTGTTAGTAAAGTTTTCGAAAATATGAAACAAAATTAAGAAAAAGAATTTGAAAATTTGTTTTGAAAATTTCAAAAATATTAAAAAGAAAAATAGAAAATATTTGATTTTTGAAAAAGATTTGAAAAGATAAAGTTTTGAAATTGAAATTTTGACTTGATTAATAAGAAACAACTAAATTTTAAAAATCTTTTACAATTTGCAAACTGATGATTCAGGAACTGGCTGGGTTCCGGGAGTTTTAGGTCAGGTCAAACCAAGGTTGCGAAAATCGGACCGGTCATTGAACCGGCCGAGTAACTGGTTCTTTCAATGGTTAACCGGGGTCGAACCGTGGTTGAATCGGTTTTATTAAAAGGCCAGGAATTTGGTTTTAGAAGAGTGATCTTAGCAATAGACAGTCTCAATGCATACAAGTTATCTCTCAAATGTTGATACAGAACATCATCAAAACAAGTCTTAAGACACAAAATGCAGAAAAAAAATGTTCTTCTTTCCAAGCTTACGTAGGGATGCCCTTGAGTGATAACATTTCCTCCAAAAGCAACCAAATGCAAGATTTAACACTGCAGACTTCAAGAACCACCACAAACACTCAGATACAATGAGAATTGCTTTGAAATTACAAAAAAGTGAAAAATGCATGCTACTAACACTTCTTCCAGATCAAGATTCCACAAAAACTCATGCTAGCGCAGCTCCAAATCCTAGGGATTCCAATTTCCATAACAGCAAGAAAGAAAAGATTTCTCATACTGACAACATCAGGAATTCAAAAATTGAACTCTGCATTAAAAAAATAAACAAGCAGATGAGCAGAAACCAGTACCTGGCAGACAGATCAATGGAGTAGTGGGTGAACGGGAAGGAGAGGTAGATCTCAGATCTGGCTGCTGTGATAACGCTGGATCTCAGATCTGGAGAGCTGTAAACTTGCTGGCTACTGCTACTAATTGAGGGTTAGAGTCGAGGAGTTTACCTCCGACGACATTTAAGAAGCATGCAGGGACACTCGCCGCGGAGAACGGAGAGGCGAGCAGAGAACCGATTTGGGCGGCGAGCTGGCGACAGAGACAAAGTGGCGAGACGACAAGATGACCGACATGCGACGGTAAAGTGGGCGACGCGAGCGACGGCGACGTTCCATGATGAGGAGAAGAGGGTGAGTCGGTGAGAAGCAGCTGTTGGTGGGGGTTGCTCTTGTTTGAGTTCTCTGATTGGGGTTAGGTTGTGTGAATTGTGAAAGTGAAGGGAGAGGGAGCCTTCTGTACTGACCGTATGGGTTTTCTCCTTTTTTTTTTGTCTGCGTAAAAAACGACGCCGTTTCAAGCAACAATAAAAAATCGGAATCTTTAAAAATCCGGCCGGTTTTTCACCGATTTTTTGCAGAACGATTTTAAGTGTCAACCAGACCGACCAAGTGACCGATTTCTAGTTAATCTGAATGAACCGGCCGATTCGGTCCGATTTTCAGAACCATGGGTCAAACGCGTCCCAGTTTGCAAAAAATTATTTTTCTTCGCTCCTTTTTTTTTTCAATCAAAGCCACAATTGCAGCCGACTCTTTACCTCTTCAGTTCCAATTTTATATAAGTGTTTAAAATCGAGGGAAAAAACAACTGTAAATTTCTTCCTTGCGGCGTTCTGCAACTGCAAGCACACAGGCATCATTCTTCTGCAAGTGAAGCACCATTCACTCGGCCTCAGATGCGTTATTATTTATTTTATTGAATCTTTGACTTCTTTTCTTTATATTATTTAATATCTAATGACTTGTGGAATTGTTTCTTGTCATTATTTTATTGTTGGAGGGCAATATGTTATGTTTGATATTGTTTTGCCTTATGCCTAGTACTTCGCTTGCTGTGTATTGATCATTTTGAAAGTTGAATTGCAAAACTTATCCATAGTTTAATTACTTTCTGGTCATTTTTATTTCTGGATATTATTATGAGACATGAATTATATGGTTATTTAAAGGTTTAGTTTTATTTATTATTGTTGTTTATATCTTATGATACACAATAGAATACGATATGATATACGATACAGAAAATTGATGTTTTGATACACGATACGTATCCCTATTTAATAATCTGCCCATCCCATGAGACTTCAAATAGACAATGAACCTTGACATGTTAGATGTCAAAATCAACAATTAGACAGAGTACACCATTTAGCTCATGTTCAAACTTCAAAAACTTCCCCATACAATAGAAAGCCAATAAAAAGTAGCTAAATAGATGGCTTGAAAGGCGGGAGAGAGAAACCAAGTACCTCACATTTAGCTGAACAATCAGGCCTTTCATCTATCCAAGGACACCAATCTAATGCCCATACAGGGCCTCCAACACACATCACAAAGTCTCTGCATCTACAACATTTGAAGTGTTTGGCCAAGTTAAATGATGAGTAGCAATGGAATACAATAATTCAGGAACTTCAAAGTGGGCAGTAATGCCCATACTGATGTCAATGGACCAAAAGACCACAGATAGGCAACATACTAGTGATACCTGGATTCCTGCAATTTGGTATCCACGGGATGCTCTTTGCTTTGCACATCACACTAAGAACGATACACAAAAAGATAATGAATTGTTTGCAACACAACACCTGTAACATTGTTACTAATCAAGAAGAATTTTGATAAGATGAGCTCTGAAGAGGAAACAAATAAAAGGATACAAACAGCTTATACCTGGGGAACAGTGGCTGATGAGAACTGAGGCAAAGTTATGGCTCCAGCATCTTTTTCCTCAGAGCTCTGACATCTCTCAGTTATGTAACCAAATCTAATGCTTTTTGGTGGATACCTAAAATCTCTCCATTCTCTACACATTTGAAAAACAAACAACTAAGAACTACTTATTTTCATTCAAATTAACACATCCAAACAAACTCTGACTATCAAGCTGTTCTCAGCATCTACATCACTATTTTCTATTCCCGGGATATCTCTATCTAAAGTAGGTTCAAAACAATTTACATGCATTTCAAAAGAAATCTTGTATTGCCATTTGTTTCAACTTCTTTTTGACTGAAAATAGTGATCACTTTTACCAAAACAAATCAAAATTTTTTAGAAAATATTTATCTTAACCACTTAACTTCAACTCTTGTTATTTTAAAAATTTAAAAGTTTCTGAAAACATTCTTTAAAGCAAAAGATGAAATAATTAACTTCTCTTAAACTGAAAAGTGATTCCTTTAGTACTTAAAAATCACTTTGTCCAAAACAAATTTAAATAATAAAAAATAAATATAGAAGCTAAAACAAGTGCACCTAAATATTCTACAAGCACATACAAAATTATTGTTTCCGTATAAAACCCTATTATGATTATAAATACTGAGATTATGTGTACATGTTTATAGCTAGAGTTGTAGCTGAAACATCACCAAATAACTACCTCTAATGGCTCAAGTAACTAACTCTAACAAGCACTAAGATAGGTGACTCAGCTACAAATGAGAACTCAGCTATTCACTAAGACGCTCTTAACATTAACAATGGGTATAACTTCAATCTAGAAGCAACTCAAAACAGTTTCTAACTGATTCATATGCAATTAAAATAAACATACCTCTAATAATATTACAATAATTATAAAGTTTAAACATATTACAACAAATTCTATTTATTTTTCAAAAATTGAAATTAAGTACCTTAAAAATGTGAGGGAGGAAGAGAATCTCTGAACCTCACTGTGATGAAAATCAGTATTCTGATCTTCCCCGCATAGTGCTACAATGTCATCAATGTATCTGAAGAAATTCTCAGCAGAATAGTCAAATGAAGAAACCCTAATCCCGCTACTAGTAGTAGCATTATTACTAGCGCCAACATCGTTACCACCCACTGCCATTGTCAATGCCTACAGCTGTAGCAGTAGCACCAGCATCAGCACCATTATCTGCCGGTGGAGAATCTTCTGGAACATTTCCATCCTTCTTTGGTTTTGTTTTCATGTTCTTCTTAGTGTTCTTCTTTCCTTTGAGGCCAAAAAGTTCAGCGATGCAAAGCTCTTCTGCTTCCATTCCCTCAGGTTTTAGAGAGACTTGAACTCTAAACGTGTTCCCCTGTTGTTGTTAACATAGTTACTAGGTAACCCAGTCATTATTAAATAAATATACAAAAGTATAAAATCACCAAAGGCCAACATCTACTAAAATAACACCAAAAAAGCTAACATCTACTAAAATATAAAGGTATGTAATAAGGTAGGGAACAGGAGTTCAAGGAGCCATCTCAAGCAGGGAAGGGCGGGAACACCAAAAACAGAAGGAATACTGTAGCAAAATAAGTAATATATAGCACACACCCAAAAAAAAAAATGAAAAATTAGCTAAGGCCAAGCCATGTGAAGGATAACAAAATAAACAGTAGTTAGCAATGTTCTAAAAACTGGTTCGAACAGGAAACAGTTAGCAAATATGGTTCGAACAAAAGACGAAATCGCAGAATTTGAAAACCGATGTTGGCTTGTCGAACTGGCCAGTCAAATCGAACCGTGACCTGGCCGGTTTTTGATATTTGCCCCCAAACGCCGGGTTTTGCATGCTGAAGGGCCAAAGAGAACCCTAGTCAGTAGTCACCAAAATTCTGAAAACCGGACCAGATTAACGGTCGAACCGATTCAACCGAGAACCAGCAAAGAAAACAATCCAGTCCAATGTGCAAAACCACAAAATCAAAAATCGCTCGTAAACCACTGAACCGACCGGTTATCGGCAGGTCGGACCGAATCGAAACCCGGCCGGTTTACAGAAAACGACCTCGTTTCCTTCCGTGAAAGGGAAAAAGTTGCACGCGTTATCCCCCATTCCCCCCTTCTCAAACTCCTTCCTTCAGCAAACCCTAGCCTCCACCAATAGCTGTCGCCGTCTGTTGGATGAGAGACTGCTGCCGCCGTCCATCGCACTCAAGAACTTCCGTCTTCGTGCTCTCGGGCCTCTCGCCGGATCCTCCACGTCGGGTGCTCGCATCTCGCCGTTCTCCTCTGTGATCGGCTGCTCGCGCCTCCCTCCGCCAGTGAGTGCTCGAGCTGTGCGTGTTGGTTGCTTCTCGTCGTCCGTGGTTGTCTCTGCTCAATTCTGCCTCCCAGTCTCACTCGAGTCTCGTCTCAGTCACTGGCATCTCGTGGTTCGTCTGTCTCGTCGCCGGCGGCAGAAGCAACTCGTGGGATTGTCTTTGCTTCGTCGCCTTCCGTGGGGTGGTCGCCGACTCGCCGTCGACCGTTGGCGAGTCCCTGCACCATCGCTTCCCTGTTCTCTGTTTTCAGATTTCCCTTCTCCCTGTATTTTTGCATGTTGCTGAATTGCTAATCAAATTTGCCTTGTTGCTAATCTAAATGTTGCTGTAAATCGGGACTTTACTTGGATTTGTTAAATTTGTTGCTGTAACTTGAATTTGTTGCTGAATTTGTTGCTTGCCAGTCACAGAATCAGAATAGAATACTCAGTCAGTGCTTGGTTGATTGGTTTTGCTCACTGATTGTATTTGATGATAAATTTTAAATTGATAACTTTTAAATTTTAAATTTGCACTGCGTGTTACTGATTCACTGTTCCTTCAGTCCTTTTTGTTGTTGTTAATCATTGTGATGAGCTTTATTAAACTTGGGTTGAAAACTGTTGAATCTTTTTTCATTTTTCATTGTTCTTAACTTCTGTTCTTATTAAAAAATTTGCAATTGGTGATCTTTTGATTTATTATATGCTTCATGTTTTTAATTTCACTCTGCTTCTAGGCTTTGAAATCAGTTTATGATAACTGTGATGCAATTATTTAGTTGGATAACTGATGTAATTATTGAGTTCAAGAGATTGAGTTTTTGATTTGCAAGGTGATTTTTGGTTATTTTTTATTTAATTTGGTAATGGTGTTTATGATTGGGGTTATCTGGTTTTCATTCTTTTTGAATTTGGTAATAGTGTGATTACTTGTTGCTGTTTGTAATATTTGTTGCTGAATGATGATTGTTCTTTCTTGCCTGTTTAGTAATGTTTATTGAAATTTTGTACTTTTTCAATGCATATTTTTATGTGTTATTAGTCAAAGTCATGTCAAGGCCATGCAAATTTATTCAATTCCTCCTACTTCAAACTGCTTATGCTGCTTCTCACTATTTCTGGTGTGTAACTTGTATACTTCTGCATGATTCTCTTTTGATTCCACACAAAGTTGATGAAAAAAACTGATTTTGTTATCTGGGGTAATCTTATTCTGTTTCTGTCTATGTTTTCTTGCTAATGGAACATTCCAGTCTAGTTGTTTAGTGATCAGAATGTTATTCCTTCTTAGCTTCATGGAATGAAAGAGAAACTACATTGCATCCTCAGAGGAATCAAAAACCATAAATTAATTTATATATTATTCATTTTAGTTTTATGATTCTATCAATTTGGTTGTGTACTTATTCTTCTTATTCAGCATAGGAATTTAAGCATTTTATTTTTCTGATATTTCAAAACTGTGTTTTTCTCAAGAGACATTTATAGTTTTATACAGACAAGTGGTTCTGATTTTGGAATCAACTATGGACAAATAGCCAACAATCTTCCCTCTCCATCACGCGTTGCTGTTCTAAAACGGTTTTTCCGGTTGAACCACCGGTTGGACTGGTTGGACTAGTAAACCAGTGAACCAGTAATTAAAATGGTTTGATGACCGGTCCGGTTTTCAGAACCTTGGTGAACTTTGATTCAAGTCATTCAACTGTGAACTGATATGGTGATATAGTGATTGAATAATTGTTTTTTTGTGAACTGTGAAGTATGAATTGATATAGTGATATAGTGATTGAATAATTGATTGAATAATTGTTTGCCTGTTTCAACTGAACTATGTTACTGATTCAGAACTGTGAACTTTGTATTGTTATTGGATTGGATTGTATTGTTATTGGATTGCTGGTAATGTTTAGGTATGTATTGTTATTGTATTGTTATTGGATTGCTGGTAATGTGTAGGTATGAATGAATAATTATTGTTAGTTAATTATTGCTGTTTATTTTGTTATCCTTCACATGGCTTGGCCTTAGCTAATTTTTCATTTTTTTTGGTGTGTGCTATATATTACTTATTTTGCTACAGTATTCCTTCTGTTTTGGTGTTCCCGCCCTTCCCTGCTTGAGATGGCTCCTTGAACTCCTGTTCCTTACCTTATTACATACCTTTATATTTTAGTAGATGTTGGCTTTTTGGTATTATTTTAGTAGATGTTGGCCTTTGGTGTTTTTATACTTTTCTATATTTATTTAATAATGACTGGGTTACCTAGTAACTATGTTAACAACAACAGGGGAACACGTTTAGAGTTCAAGTCTCTATAAAACTTGAGGGAATGGAAGCAGAAGAGCTTTGCATTGCTGAACTTTTTGGCCTCAAAGGAAAGAAGAACACTAAGAAGAACATGAAAACAAAACCAAAGAAGGATGGAAATGTTCCAGAAGATTCTGCACCGGCAAACAATGGTGCTGATGCTGGTGCTACTGCTACAACTGTAGGCATTGACAATGGCAGTGGTAATGATGTTGGCGCTAGTAATAATGCTACTACTAGTAGCGGGATTAGGGTTTCTTCGTTTGACTATTCTGCTGAGAATTTCTTCAGATACATTGATGACATTGCAGCACTATGCGGGGAAGATCAGAATACTGATTTTCATCACAGTGAGGTTCAGAGATTCTCTTCCTCCCTCACATTTTTAAGGTACTTAATTTGAATTTTTGAAAAATAAATAGAATTTGTTGTAATATGTTTAGACTTTATAATTATTATAATATTATTAGAGGTATGTTTATTTAATTGCATATGAATCAGTTAGAAACTGTTTTGAGTTGCTTCTAGATTGAAGTTATACCCATTGTTAATGTTAAGAGCGTCTTAGTGAATAGCTGAGTTTTCATTTGTAGCTGAGTCACCTATCTTAGTGCTTGTTAAAGTTAGTTACTTGAGCCATTAGAGGTAGTTATTTGGTGATGTTTCAGCTACAACTCTAGCTATAAACATGTACACATAATCTCAGTATTTATAATCATAATAGGGTACATTTTATACGGAAACAATAATTTTGTATGTGCTTGTAGAATATTTAGGTGCACTTGTTTTAGCTTCTATATTTATTTTTTATTATTTAAATTTGTTTTGGACAAAGTGATTTTTAACTACTAAAGGAATCACTTTTCAGTTTAAGAGAAGTTAATTATTTCATCTTTTGCTTTAAAGAATGTTTCAGAAACTTTTAAATTTTTAAAATAACAAGAGTTGAAGTTAAGTGGTTAAGATAAATATTTTCTAAAAAATTTTGATTTGTTTTGGTAAAAGTGATCACTATTTTCAGTCAAAAAGAAGTTGAAACAAATGGCAATACAAGATTTCTTTTGAAATGCATGTAAATTGTTTTGAACTTACTTTAGATAGAGATATCCCGAGAATAGAAAATAGTGATGTAGATGCTGAGAACAGCTTGATAGTCAGAGTTTGTTTGGATGTGTTAATTTGAATGAAAATAAGTAGTTCTTAGTTGTTTGTTTTTCAAATGTGTAGAGAATGGAGAGATTTTAGGTATCCACCAAAAAGCATTAGATTTGGTTACATAACTGAGAGATGTCAGAGCTCTGAGGAAAAAGATGCTGGAGCCATAACTTTGCCTCAGTTCTCATCAGCCACTGTTCCCCAGGTATAAGCTGTTTGTATCCTTTTATTTGTTTCCTCTTCAGAGCTCATCTTATCAAAATTCTTCTTGATTAGTAACAATGTTACAGGTGTTGTGTTGCAAACAATTCATTATCTTTTTGTGTATCGTTCTTAGTGTGATGTGCAAAGCAAAGAGCATCCCGTGGATACCAAATTGCAGGAATCCAGGTATCACTAGTATGTTGCCTATCTGTGGTCTTTTGGTCCATTGACATCAGTATGGGCATTACTGCCCACTTTGAAGTTCCTGAATTATTGTATTCCATTGCTACTCATCATTTAACTTGGCCAAACACTTCAAATGTTGTAGATGCAGAGACTTTGTGATGTGTGTTGGAGGCCCTGTATGGGCATTAGATTGGTGTCCTTGGATAGATGAAAGGCCTGATTGTTCAGCTAAATGTGAGGTACTTGGTTTCTCTCTCCCGCCTTTCAAGCCATCTATTTAGCTACTTTTTATTGGCTTTCTATTGTATGGGGAAGTTTTTGAAGTTTGAACATGAGCTAAATGGTGTACTCTGTCTAATTGTTGATTTTGACATCTAACATGTCAAGGTTCATTGTCTATTTGAAGTCTCATGGGATGGGAGAGGTTTCCCATCCCAGATTATTAAATAGGGATACGTATCGTGTATCAAAACATCAATTTTCTGTATCGTATATCATATCATATTCTATTGTGTATCATAAGATATAAACAACAATAATAAATAAAACTAAACCTTTAAATAACCATATAATTCATGTCTCATAATAATATCCTGAAATAAAAATGACCAGAAAGTAATTAAACTATGGATTAGTTTTGCAATTCAACTTTCAAAATGATCAATACACAGCAAGCGAAGTACTAGGCATAAGGCAAAACAATATCAAACATAACATATTGCCCTCCAACAATAAAATAATGACAAGAAACAATTCCACAAGTCATTAGATATTAAATAATATAAAGAAAAGAAGTCAAAGATTCAATAAAACAAATAATAATGCATCTGAGGCTGAGTGAATGGTGCTTCACTTGCAGAAGAATGTTGCCTGTGTGCTTGCAGTTGCAGAACGCCGCAAGGAAGAAATTTACAGTTGTTTTTTCCCTCGATTTTAAACACTTATATAAAATTGAAACTGAAGAGGTAAAGAGTCGGCTGCAATTGTGGCTTTGATTGAAAAAAAAGGAGCGAAAAAAATAATTTTTTGCAAACTGGGACGCGTTTGACCTGACCTAAAACTCCCGGAACCCAGCCAGTTCCTGAATCATCAGTTTGCAAATTGCAATATTAATTGCTATTCAAGTGATTCAGATGTGATTCAAGCGATTCAGGCGTGATTTTGATAATTCCAGCGATTTGTATTGTATTTATTGCGATACTAACCATGTGTTTTCCGTCAACTAGATTTATGAAATAGATGGATGAAAGGAGTAACATGTCTTCCATCATAGCAGTGCAATTGACAAAGCTTTTTAATGCATTGCACTATCATATGTTATATTGTTATAGTTGATACAGATAAGTATTTGGAATTATTATGTTACTACTTTCTCGGATGTTAGTCGGCACTTGCATGAGCTTTGCTCTTCTAAGAAGTTATTAGGAATTTAGGATGTAATTTTTGTACTTTTTTATAACCTTGACATATTGTATATTGGGTGACAATTTTTTATTCTGTATTAGTTTGTTGCTGTTGCTACTCATCCACCTGGTTCTTCTTACCACAAGATGGGTTCCCCACTGACTGGTAGAGGTGTTATACAAATATGGTGTCTTTTAAATATCCGTGAGCAGGATGAAGAAAAATGTTATTTAACAAATAAAGGGAAAAAAAGACCTAAAAAAGACAAGTCAACAAAGGTGACGAGGCCTAGAGGAAGACCTAGAAAGAATCCCAAAGGAAAAGTAATTGATAACACAAATAGTGAAACCCCCCAGTACATACCAGCCCTAGATGTTCAGTTTCCAGAAAGTTCTTCTGAGCTTCCTGCTTCGGATGGGGTTTGTTGGAACAATGAAGAAATATTACCTATCATTGACATGAGTAGAAGAGGACATAAAATAATTGAGGCCTCAAGTGAAAAATCAGCACAAATAAAGAGGCCTAGAGGAAGGCCTAAAAAGAGTTCAAAAGAAGCTACTGTATGTTCTTCAAATTATGAGAATCAAGCTGTGCAAGCTCTTGCAGTTCAGGTTCCAGAAGATTCAGCTGAAATAAAATTTTCAGGCGCAGCTGATGGAAATTGCAATGAATCAGCCTTGCAACAATGTTCAGTTGCAAAGCAGAAACAAAGCAAGAAAGCTGCTTCTGCATGCAATACTATCTTGGAAACTCATGTTAAAAGTAGTAGGTTGAAAGCTAACCATAGGGATGTGGGATGCAACGAAGATGCGGCACTATTGACACAGGTTGAGAATGACTCAAGTCAACCTCATGGCAGCTCTGCAATGGGTAATGTAGTCGCCCCTAATTCTATTTCAGGGAATGTGACTATGCCAAAACTTGTGTCTTGCCTAGCTCATAATGGAAAGGTGGCATGGGATGTGAAATGGCAACCGCGCAACATGTATGACCCAGTAAGCAAACACCGAATGGGCTATCTTGCTGTCTTGTTGGGCAACGGATCTCTAGAAGTGTAAGATATCTGATGCCTCATCTCCTATTGATTATTATTGTTCTTGTTTAAAAATTTTACAGGTAGTTGAAAATTTGGATATTTTTCATAATTCAGATGCAATTTGTAGAATAGCACAGCACCCTATCTTGGACATTATTATTCATCTCTTCTCATATGTTATGCTATTTCCTTTTGACATTAAATCTCTTTGTATCAGATATTTTCACAACTCTTTTATGGGATGCTCCTTGTTATTGTTGCCTTATCAACATGTCAAGTTTCAATTGCAGGTGGGAGGTTCCTCTTCCTCGTGTGTTGAGGGAGATTTATAAGCATAGGGAGGGCACTGATCCTCGTTTTATAAAATTGGCACCTGTATTTAAATGCTCAATGTTGAAGCGTGGTGGAAAACAAAGGCATGCTTCCTTCTTCTTTCACTTTTTATGGTGTTGCTTAACTTGTTCCTTTTAGGGGAAAATTGTACGAATTCAATCACTGAGGGGCAAAATAAATTAACATATTTAATTTTAACTTGGCTGATTACTGGATAAGTAAATTGGAAGTGAGCACATTTTAAAAAAGTGCTTCAATTTAAAACATTCATGCCGTGCTTCCTAAGGTAGTTGAACTTGCTTGATGCCGGTAATTATAAGTTTCCTTTTAGCCTTGTCACTGATTTAATTTCATCCATTGTTTGATATCACAGCATTCCGTTGACAGTGGAGTGGTCTGTCATGCCCCCTCATGACTATTTACTTGTGGGCTGCCATGATGGAATGGTATAATTTTTGTTAACTATTCTTCTATTTTCGATTCTTCGCTTCTTCATTATTTTATTTTATTTTGTTTTATTTTTTCATAGTAGGTTAGTAAGATTAAGAAAAAAATTCATTCATGATGTTTTATTGGGAGGGATAAAGAGAAGTCATTTTGATAATATTACCCTTATTTATTATATATTTTTGTAATTTTGTATTTATTGTTAAATTTGTTTCTCACCATCATTGTTCAGTTCAAACATAAGTATCTTGTCATCCCAATACTCTTTATAAAGTATATCTGCTAATGTATTTTGCTTTATATTTAAGGTTGCTTTGTGGAAATTCTCTATAAAGACTTCATCTAAATGTGATGGTAATGTTTTTGTTGCCATACTCATGTTTACATATTTCGTTCTTAGGGAAGGTAGCTGTGTTGAAAAACAAAGTCATCAGATTCACTAGACAATAATTATTCTACTGACCCAATTTTTTATATGCAGATACAAAGCCTGTGCTTTGTTTCAGGGGAGATGCAGCTCCTATTAGAGCCGTCGCCTGGACACCGTTTGAAGGGTTAGTAATGATTGAAACCAATTCAATAAAGACATGTTATTTAATTGCATTTAACATTTTTCTGTTGCTATGTTGTGTCTTTATAGGATTTGGAAGAATTAAAATACTATAATTGAATATTTGTTCTATATTTTTATTTTCGCCTCTGTATTTTCCGATTTTGTTAAATTGAAAAGATTCTAATTGATTTCCAGCTTCAACCTAATATAATCTAGTTATTTACATAGTTTATGAAACTTATTGTGTTCGTGGGCTTTTGAAATTGTTATGGAATTTTCCTTTTTCATTTAGTGTGCTCAGACAACTGATTTCATTCATGTAACTGTCCCCTTTTCTTCTTGATGAAAGTCTAATAGTATGGTTTGTAAGTCTGCCTTATTCATTGTTTACCTGTGTAATGTTGATCAGGATAAGCAATTTTATTGTATCTTGTTTTTTGTTGTTTTATTTTACCTTTTCTCATGAAAATTTTCCTTTCTTGATTCCTTGACCAGATTTTATTTAATTTTAGGTTTATTCTAAATTTCTGTCTTTCAATCGTTTATATCACCTTCATCTTAGAATATAATTTTCTGTATAGAGGATATTGTTTCCAAATATTGGGGCAATTATATTATACGTTGTAAAACTTATCTAAGATTGGCAAACTGGTGAACACTCTTCAAATGGCACATTAATTGCGATTTCTTTTTGTATCTGCGTGTGCATGAGTAATTAGTTCTCTCCTTGGGTAGAAAGGATGAATATTGACATCTCATTATGTCAAGGTGCATATCTCGCTACAAACGGTCTTTGGCTAGATTTGTGTAAAAACCTAGTTCAGTGTTCTGATTTATTAGTAAAAATGTATTTGTAGTAATCCATTTCGTCCTTTGAGGAGTATGCAACCTGTGCCAAGAAACATATATAGTCTGGATTGGTTGCCAAAGCCAAGGTAATGCATAATTTTGACAGGACAGAATTGCTGTATGATCATCATGATGATTAACCTAGAGTTGTTTTGTTTATGTTTTATAGTTGCATCATTATGTCCTTTGAAGATGGGACAATGAAAACCATTAGCTTGGTGAAGGTTGCAAATGAATTCCCTGTAAATGGAAAAACATACAATGGGAAAAGACAACCCTGGTTGCACACTTATTCACTCTCATCTTCTGCCATATGGAATGTTCAAGTGTCACGTAACACAGGTACCTTTTTAGTGGTTATATTCTTTGCAAACAAGCTATCAGTTAATGGTAATTTGTGACTCTCTAAGTTATCTAAATATCATGATGAACTACTTAAATAATGTGTTGTCTCTAATTATCATGTTGTGCCAGGCATGGTTGCATACTGTGGTGCAGATGGTACTGTCTTCCGTTTTCAGGTGAGTAACATTTTGTTGGATATTCCTCAAACATGATGGTATTCCTCAAATTTGTAGCAGTTCTTGACTAATGCTTTATACAAATTGATTTTCTTTGCCCTTCTGCCCATTTCTTACCTATGTTTTTTAACGTCAGCTTACGACTAAAGCAGTAGAAATAGGTGATTCACACCATAGTGTTCCATTCTTCCTCTGTGGGTCAGTAACTGAGGAGGACTCAACTCTTGTGATCAATAGTTCAGTTTCAACTGGTCCCTTTCCATTAAAGAGGTCCATTGAAAGGGTTCGGCATGCTCAATCTTTTCGAGACTTGCTGAGAAAAAGTGCAACCGGTGAGATGGCGAAGGCTTCGAATGCTGATTCTCAAACTTTTGGTTTGCCTTTGTAAATTTGATGATATACTTATCTGATTTTCTGCAATAATTTCTCAAGAATATTTACTGATTCTTCAATTTGTTGTGGTAGCGCTCTGTGGTGATGACGATTTGGGTATGGCATCGGAATCTGAGGAAGCATTGTCTTCGGTGAAGCAGCCTAAAAGACAAAAACTGACTGGTAGTGACAAGAAAAAACCAGCAAAAAGTAATTCTCTTGTTAGCAAAGATGATGCGTCGGCAAGTAATCTCGGGGATGATACTGAGAAGGCAGATTTTGGTAATATACCAGAAGTATTTCCTTCCAAAATGGTAGCTTTGCATAGGGTGAGATGGAACATGAACAAGGGTAGTGAGAGATGGTTGTGCTTTGGTGGAGCCGGTGGAATTGTACGTTGTCAGGAGTTTGTTTACACTGATATTGATCGGAGATGGGCCCTGAAGAGGTGACAGCATGCTTCACTTAAAATTTGATTACTTAAATGTGAATAGTTGTAAATTTAGAATACATTACCAGTAGAGAAAATTAGGGAATAAAATATAGTAGGGTAGCCATGCGGGATAAAGAATTTGCCCTGCTTAGTAGATTATGATTTATGACCAGATTGAACTAAGTATCCAATCTAATCGAGAAACCACTTGAAATTGGATCGGTAAAAATATCTGATCCATTTCAAACCGCATCGCAAATAAAATTAGTGTTAATGAGTTTTTGATCCAAACCGCACTGCAAATACCTACTCTTTTGTCTTAAAATATAAAGTAATTTTAAATTATTTACTATAACATTTTCTAATAGAATTATTTAATCTAATTTTAAAAATATATTAATAATACTATATTATATACAAATATGTCACCAAAAAAATATTATATACAAATATTCATAAAAGTCCACATGAATAAAGTTTAAGAATAATATGCATAACCTTCTCAAGAAGGAGATTCTTGCTCTGCTGTGTCTAATTTGAAAACAAAAAGCAGCATAGAAGCGAAAGAAAAGCCTAACAATGATAACATTGCTGACGAAGACGACAATGACAAATGATACTTTTGATGGAAAATCACTTTGTTCATTCCAAGTTATTTAGTTTTATTATAGAAAGTTTTATTTCGTTTAGAACATTGTGTTATTATATTGCGTAGTGAAGATGGCATGATAAGTTTCATGTATGAAGCATTAGTATTAAGGCTGAAAGAGAACAAGATGAAGTGATACTATATAAGTGTACAATAAGATGGAAAATACAATTTTGAATGAATCTTTAAAGGATTGTCAAAATTTATATCATCTGCAAAGTAGAGCAATTTTAGCCCCAACTATTAACAGTGTTGAAGAGATTAATGATTACATACTATTTTTGAATAAAAATGAATTGAAAACATATTGAGCTCAGATTCACCTTGCTTTAAAGAAGGAACTGATGACACAGTTGCTTGCGTACATACACCAGAATTTTTGGCAACAATAAAATCTTCTGGGTTACCAAATTATGAGCTGTCATTTAAAGAAGGTTGTCGAGTTATGCTAATTCGAAATATTGATCATTCTGCTAGACTTTGTAATGGAACTAGATTAATTGTCACGAGACTTGGAAATAAAATTATTAAAGCCAAAATTTGATCGGGAAATAGTCAAGGTGAAAAGGTCATCATCCCTAAAATGACATTAACTTCATCAAATGCAAAGTTACCTTTCAAGTTTTAACGTAGACAATTTCCTCTGATTTTGTCATATGCAATGACCATAAATAAAAGTCAAAGACAGTCTCTAAATCATGTTGGCTTATTTCTGAAACAACCAGTTTTTACACATGGACAACTTTATGTCGCAATTTCACGGGTCACCACCAAAGATGCACTTAAGATTGTAATATCTCATGATAATTCTAACAATTTTGCTGCAACAGAAAATGTCGTTTACCATGAAGTCTTCAGAAATATTCGAATCTCCACTAGTAGTCAAAAGGTAAGTGTCTTCGAATATTAGATACTAAATTATCTTCAACAATGCTTTAATATTTGCTTATTTAAAAAATATGATATATTACCATTTTTTACTAATGATAATTGTTTATTTATGATGAAAATATGACCTAAGACTATGTAATTAGAATAATTTTACACTCATTTGGTTGATTTATTTTTTAAAAATCAATGCCGATGCTGAATATGAGTATTTAATAACTTTTGTTATGCATAATACTTTTAGATATAACATAAGGTAGCATTCTTGCATCTCTTTTTGTAAATCAACTCATCTATTTGACCTCACAATTGATTTAAAAAATAATTACTTTATTATTTGTTGCTGTTAATATGACATTTTTATGAGATTTTTTCCAGGAGAATCACTTAAAACTCTCAAGGAGTGGTTAAGTTTTTAATAACTGGCAGTAATCATAAAGAACAAATTTTTTTTATAAGAAAAAATATTAATAATATGAATAGAAAGTTATTATACATATGAAATAGAGCTTAGAGAGATCCCTTTATGCAGATTATATATGTAGTCTCAATTAGGTAGACATCACAAACAAGAAATCCCTCTATTAAAATAGGAGATGGTGAAAGGGAAGGAAAGAAAATATGACATACTTAATGAGAAAGGATTGT
Organism: Arachis duranensis; assembly: GCF_000817695.3. Lineage (NCBI taxonomy): Eukaryota > Viridiplantae > Streptophyta > Magnoliopsida > Fabales > Fabaceae > Arachis > Arachis duranensis. The sequence continues at coordinate 816,739 of NC_029779.3, read as the reverse complement.
GGTTAAAATAAGAGTTGTGCAGCTGCCCTTGCAGTCAGATTTATAAATCATGGACACCCGACTACGGTGGTCTCAACTGACCTTGCTCTCTCCTTAAGCATACTATTGAGTTGAATTATTAGTGACTCATTATTTATTATAAAATTATTGCACATCAATAGTCACTCTTGTTTTTTGTCCCCTCCCTTTTCAATCAGCGGCATAATTTTTTATATATTTTTATCAACTTTGTTTAATGCTCATGAAAATCAATTTTGGAATGTTTTGAATATTGTAAAGTCACTTATTGATTTAATGTATATTTTCTAGAATATTACCTCAACTTCATTATAATTTAATTTTTTCAAGGAGCGAGGAACAATTGCCACTATCCGTGTTGAACAAGAAATCATAAAATTTGGTGAAGAACTTGAGGTTTGGGACTCATGAAAGTATGTTTACTGAGGCTTTTCTTGGGATTTGGGTTTCTTTTAGATTAAATGCATTGCTTTTGATTAAAATCTCAATTGTAGACATTTAGTTGCATCTGTAAATTATGATCATTATTGTATTTCATGTATGGCTATGAGCTATGACCTATGGTTGATAGTACTTGGCAAACTTTTGATGCTTTTCACTTGCAATTCTGATATACAAATGTGTCATGATTTCTGTAGTTAAGATAGCAAATTTTTAAGTTGTGAATTAGATTCTATTTTTTAGTATTCTTGAATCAATACAAGACTTAGCATTTGAGACTCTACACATGTTTGAGTTAATATTCTCCATTTGATTCTGAGATGAGATCTTACTTTTATTAGATGAATTTATGAAATTCAAAAAGGCATGTAAACTTGCAAATAAAAATATTTCAATTTTGAGTATTTATCAAATTATGAATTTCAAAGGGAAGAAAATTGATTGATAAACATGTATCTCACATCAAATGCTGGTTTCGAGGCACTATTTACCAATTGAACTGATGAAGCATATAATTCAATTTTAATGAGTATTTGTTTTGTTCATAATGAAAAAAAAAGGAGAAAGATAAAAGCAAAAAATAATTATTTAATTTTAGTTCCATTTCATATTTTAATATCTTGCTACTGCATGCTCATTTTTGTTCTTCAGGATACTACAGTTGACATTGTAAAAAGGAAGATGTAGTTTATAAGAGTAGTTGCACATTAAAAATTCAAAAAGTTGTTGTTTTATATACATGTTAAAATAGTTGAAACAACTTACTTAATCTGAGGTTTAATTGCTGCATTATTATTCAATTTTGTTTACCAATGATTAATAATTTTACTGATATAAAAATGCTGTAATTGAAGTGCTTTTTAGTGAGCAGATTTCATGCTTTGTAAACCTAATTATCAACTCAATTAAAATATAAAATTAAATTGTCAAAAATTGAACAGCTATAAAATTAAATTCTTAAAATAAAAATTATATTACATAATCAAATATTAAAAAAATTCAACAAATTAGACTATTTTATATTTATATTTACTAAGTGATATGTTATCATAAATTTTTTCAGTTATATAAGACTAATAGTTAGATTATTTAAAAATATAATGCTAATACATAAATCAATAATACGTAAATATCTATGATTAAAAACATAATTTATAATTTAAAATTAACAAATTTATAAAAAAAAATTGTCCCTGCGCGGGCTTTTTGCTAGTAAAATATAACGTCAAGTAAGTGAGTTTTAGTGGTAAGTTGATTAGATTGTTTAACAAAGAAATAGGTCTTTTGAATTGCACCTTGGGCGTGGAAAACATCATGTCCACTAGACCACTACCACTACTACGGTAGTACGGTAGTTTCACCCAGAACCTAGAAAAGAAAATAAAGAACTTTATGACATCATTAGTTTTTGAAGTTTCTAGGTAAAACATTTAAGTTGAAAAAAAAATAAAAATAAAACGTTGATGAATAAATTTATATTAATATATAATTCTATGCCACCTTGCAAGTGAAGTTAGACTTCTTTTAGATATATTGTATTATTGGATATAAAATTCATTTACTTTTATTGGAAAATGCATACAAATTACTCTATTACCTAACATAGGAGTGTAATGTTAAGACAAAAAAAAATTCAAGTGTAATGTTAGGAATACCCAAAGTAATTCTTAAAATTTGTTTAGTTGTTATTAAATTGTCAAAAAAAATAATATTTTGAATATATTTAACAAAATTTTAATAATAAAGGTAAAATTATTAAAAAGTAAAAATAAATTTTAAAAGTTTTAATTTATATTTTTTAAAAGATATTTTTATTTAAAAAATATTTTTATATAAAATATCTAAACATAAAATTATTTTTTTTTAAAAATATTTTATAAAAAAAACCACTTCACAAAAAAACTTAGGTGAACAAGCACTTAATCTAATAAGAATAAATCTCTATGTACAAGTCAATTAACCAAACAAGTCCAATAAATCATTTATACTTACGCGCACACGACCTTCTTTGCATCCCTGCATGTTCTTCTTCTTTTTCATTATCGTCGTTACCAACACCGTCACCTCTTCCTCCTCCTCTTCCTCCTTCTTTTCTCATTGGAACTTCTTCTCCTCATTTCTTTTCTTCCATCTCCTACATCATCTTTATAATCATGATTATCATCGTTATAGCCATCGTCGTCGTCTTCTTCTTATACGTATTGTCGTTATCGTTATCATAGAATTTTTGTCATATTGATGATGTTGCCTGATCCAAAATTAAAAAAATTATTTTTGTGCATTTGTAGCAAAATTTTTATATAGGAGTTCTGAATTTGAATTGTTATCGTGATGAATCTGTTTCATTCTCGTTTCGGTGTATTTTAGAAAACTTTCGGTGTATTTTTATTCTGATAAGTTCTACATAATTCAAAACTCTTCCTCTTCCTCTTCCTCTTCCTCTTCTTCATCTTCTACTGCTTCTTCTTCTTTTTCATCATTATCATCATCTTTTTTTTTCTTATGCATCTTTTTCTTCTTGCTTTACCTTCTCAAGTTTCTTCTTGTTTTACTTCTTAACAAGAATAAAAAAATCAAATACAGAAGAAGAAGAAACACATAATGTTGCAAAATTACTTAGAAGAGGATGAACCTATATTCATTCAACTAAAAGAAAGAAAGAAATAAAGAAAGAAAAACAAATGATTAAAGGAAATAATTTTGTGCATTTGTAGCAAAATTTCGGTGTAAGAGTTTTGAATCTGAATTATTATTGTGATTAATCTGTTCCATTCTCGTTTCGGTGTATTTTAGATAATTTTCGGTGTATTTTGGAAAATTTTCAGTATATTTCGAAAAATTTTCGGTGTATTTTTATTTTGATAAGTTCTACATAATTCAAAGCTATTTCTCTTCCTCCTATTCATCTTCTATTGCTACTTCTTTTTCTTCTTCTTCTTTTTCATCATCTATCGTCATTCTTTTTTTTATTTATTTTTTTCTTGTTTTACCTTCTCAAGTTTCTTCTTGTTTTACTCTTTTAACAAGAATAGAAACAAAAAAATTAAACAAAGAAGGAGAAAAAAACAGATAATGCTGCAAAATTACTTTGAAGATGATAAAGCTACATTCATTCAACTAAAAGAAAGAAAGAAATAAGAAAAAAAAGAAGAAAAAATGCATTAAAAAAATATTTTTGTGCATTTGTAGCAAAATTTTCATGTAGGAATTCTAAATCAAAATTGTTATTGTGATGAATCTGTTCCATTTTCGTTTCGGTATATTTTGAAAAATTTTTGGTGTGTTTTGATTAGTGTATTTTGAAAATTTTTCGGTGTATTTTTAATCTGAAAAATTCTGCAAAAATTCAAATTTTGTTTTTTTTTTTAAAAAATGATGAGAAGATAAAATAAAAAGATAAAGAAAAAACAACAACAGAGCAGCAATAAAAAAATGACAATGAAGATAAAACACACGAAAAAAATGAGGAGAAACACAAAAAAAGAAGAAGAGAAAAAAAAAAAGAGGAATGTAGGATACAAACATTAGAGAAAGAATAATGTAATTTTATATGCGCACTATGTAAGTAAATTTTGTTGGGGTAAAATTAATTTATTTAGACTCATTTACAAAAAGACTTATATATCAAGCGGAGTGATCTAACAATCCCCAAATGTAGTATTAGTGAGGAATGATGGAAGTTTAATTAGTCATGTAGAGAGTTGTGTTTGGGAAGGGGGACAATTGGACAAACCATGGTGCACTCAGCACTAAGATTGGCAATAATCATGGAAGAAGACATACATGTCATAGTCAACGAAGCTCGTCAACGGTTGAGAGTTGTTGAGACATATTGAGCGTTGAAGCAACAGCAACTCTCAAACCCCATGTCCAATGGGCATCGACATGATCACATGATGTGTTCCATTTCTTTTTCATCATTTCTTGGTTTGAAAAGGTGGCAACCTTTCATTCACATTATTAATATCCGTATCGCATTTCATAAACAGAAGCAACTCTCTCATCTTACAAGTAACGAGCCTATATTGCTGCCCCTTCGAAGTTCGAATAATGGAAGATATTTTTTATATAAATGAACAGAAAAATAATATTTTCTTGTGCTACACAAACAAAATAAGCCATTGATATACTTATAAGTTATAATCTCAACTCTTAATTAGCCGCACTGATAAGAAACGCCACCTTTTTAAGTTCACATGCATGTGTTCTCATGCTTAATTTACAAAATCAATTTCCCTAATACTTTTACAATCGCTACGTTACCCACCAGCTAATCAAACATCTTTAACGTTTCTCTTCATCATTTACCAATGGAAATTAATTAAAAGCCAAACAATATAACAGTTATTGTTCCAACTTCGATGCGACAAGTAGGAGCTGTAGATGGTAAGATGGATCTCGCGAATAACAGAATAATACATTTGTTTTATGAAAGCATTGATGCCATATATTTGTAAATCATTACTCTCTTGAAAAGATTATAAAAAAAATAATAATTTCATTCCTATTTTTTATAATACCACTTTATATATGATTATATTGTATGAATTTGATTAGTCAAATAACAATGTCCTTAGCTTAGTAACAATATTAAATTTGATTTGATTAACGAAAATAGGAAAAACAGATATGGATTAATATTTAATTCAACTAAATATTACTTTTAACGTACATGAATTAATTTGATTTTTGTATCTATTTTTTAAAATTTTTTTGAATAATCTAATTTTTAAAATTGATCAAATTTCCAAATTGCAACATTGTGAATAGGACCCAATCGTCTTTAAAACCAAATCAAACCGATCTTTTATAAATTAATACCATTTATATAATTTGATTCGGATTGATTATATTTTAAAAATTGATCCAAAGTTCCAGACAATGAACATAGCAAAGAAATATATTAACCCAATACAAGAGAGTTTCTTTGAAAAAACAGATACATTACATTACATCAAAATGCAACTAAAAAAAAAAAGATGAACACGTAATTGAATGATACGGGGCCAGTCCTAGAAATTTGCAGCCACTGCTGAGTCAGTGTCAGAGAAAAGAAAGTTGCAGGTTTCTCGTGACCGCTTCTGACTTTTACTCCATTTTCCTTTCACATTTCCGAGTTGGGTGCCCTCAAAGTTTTCTCTTTCTTTGAGCTGCATATTCTTCTGTTTGATTCCTTAACTTCCCTGAAAAAAATTGGAAAATTTATGAAAAAGGTTTAGCTTTTCTAGTTTTCATCAGTAGCCCCAGGTTTGAGAGTTTGAGTTGAGCCATGGATTCAACTTGTGCAGCAGTGAGTGCCACCAATCTAGTTCAACTTAGTAACAAAGTTGGAAGAAACAGAGCAACTCTGTTCTGGGGTGAATCTAAAATAGCACCTCAAATAAGAACAACAACAACGTTGTTGAGTGTTCAATCATCCAAGCCTGCAACTGCACACGCTGTTCTCACATCAGATGTGAATCAAGAGTCCACGGTAAATTACTATTACAACTGCATTCTGCAGTCAAGTTTGATGGTTATGCCAAAGCAGTTACCTTTTGATGAATGGATTTTGATTTGGGTGCATAATAATTTAAGGCATTCCAGGAGGAACATAATTTTGAAACCCCTGAAGCAGACCCAAAAGGTGTAGCTTCTATCATTTTGGGTGGAGGTGCTGGAACTCGCCTCTTTCCTCTTACTGGCAGAAGAGCCAAACCTGCGGTACAAATATTAGTTTATCTTTTTTAGTTTTAATTGTTGAGGACACTCATAGTTGCAAATCATTCATGCAAGCTTTCTGGAATTTGCAGGTTCCAATAGGAGGGTGTTATAGACTCATTGATATCCCTATGAGCAATTGCATCAATAGTGGCATCAAGAAAATATTCATTTTAACTCAGTTCAACTCTTTCTCCCTCAATCGTCACTTGTCTCGCTTATACAGCTTTGGAAATGGCCTCAGTTTTGGGGATGGTTTTGTGGAGGTCAGTAGAAATAAATGTTATTGGATTTACAGTTATGAACATGTTCATACTTATAGCAATTTCTCGTAACAGGTCTTGGCTGCAACTCAAACACCTGGAGAAACAGGGAAGAAATGGTTCCAAGGGACAGCTGATGCCGTGAGGCAATTTATATGGGTCTTTGAGGTAAAAGCTTACAGTGTTTAAACTTTAAAGTACTGCTTTGATATGGAAGAGGGTGAATGTGTATGTGGATTGCCAATTTCTGATGCAGGATGCCAAGAACAAGAATATTGAGAATATATTGATACTTTCTGGTGATCATCTTTACCGAATGGACTATATGGACTTTGTTCAGGTACAAATTATATGATTCGTAATCAACCATTCTTAGGATTGAGTATTGTAAAGCTAATGATGACTGTCATTGCAGAAACATATCGACACAAATGCTGATATCACAGTTTCGTGTGTGCCCATGGATGATAGGTACATCTACTTGACTACACCTGATTAAATCTTTTGCAAGATATGAACATGATTGCTGTTGTCTTTCTTGCAGCCGCGCATCAGACTATGGGCTGATGAAAATTGATAAAACAGGACGGATTGTACAGTTTGCAGAAAAGCCAAAGGGATCTGATCTGAAGGAAATGGTATGTTAATGGTATCTAAAGCCTCATATTTCTTACATGTTGCCTTGCTAATGCTTGATTTATAACTGCAGAAAGTTGACACCACTGTCCTCGGGTTATCTGCAGAAGAAGCAAAGAAACATCCTTACATTGCATCAATGGGTGTCTATGTCTTTAGAACTGAAACCCTCCTGAAACTACTAAGATGGAGCTGTTCTTCGTGCAATGACTTTGGATCTGAAATAATCCCATCTGCTGTGAAAGATCACAATGTCCAGGTAGCGAGGGAATAATTTAATTTTTATTCTTTTTAAAATCTTACATTATGTTTAGCAGTACCTTAATGTCTGATTTTCATTCTCAGGCATATTTGTTTAATGATTACTGGGAAGATATTGGAACTATAAAGTCCTTCTTCGACGCAAATTTGGCCCTTACAGAGCAGGTTTGTTAAAAACTATCCTTTGATTTCTTCTAATTTTTTCTCATTAACTGATTATTTCCATGGTAATAAATTCGACTAGAATTAAGTGGGGTGGGTGATTATAGAGTCCAGAACTTGGAATGTTTCACAATTCAGAAAACTAAATTCCAAGTTTGATGATAAGACAGCTTGATAACAGTGTTAAGAAAAAAGTAATATTTTACATACCGGTTCCCGAGCTCAGAAAGAAAACGCTACTAAATTTTTAATCATATATGTCATCATTTGCAGCCTCCAAAATTTGAATTCTATGATCCAAAGACTCCTTTCTTCACTTCCCCAAGGTTCCTACCACCCACTAAAGTAGAAAAATGCAAGGTATGACAGCAAACTTGACTTGTCCCAGATAAGATTGCTTGATCAGTTTCTGTTGTTGGTGGTACTTTTTGAATGTGCAAACGATTGACACAGATCGTGGATGCAATTATTTCTCATGGGTGCTTCTTGAGGGAGTGCAGCGTTCAACATTCAATTGTTGGGGTGCGCTCACGTCTAGAGTCCGGTGTGGAGCTTAAGGTAAATCTGATTCACTTTCCACTCCTCTATACTTGCTCAATATGACAAGACTATAACTATAATACATCTGTTAAGTGCTTGTTTGGACGTAGTTAAGTGCTTGTTTGGACGTTATTATCTTGATAAAAAAAATCTTTTTTATTTATTTTTTAGCATGTTTGTCAAAATTCTAGTAGCAAAAGTAAGAGTAATAGAAAAAAAACATATTTTTCATGTAATAAAAAAATAAAAAAATACTTTTATATTGTTATACGTAAATATAATTGATAGATAAAAAGATCTTTTTGTATGAGATATCCAAACATAAAATTACTTTTACTTTTACATAAGATCTTTTAAAAAAAATAACTCGAAAAAAGATATTTTTTAACTCACCCAAACAAGCCCAAATCAATAAAAAAAGATCTTTTTTATTTTTTAGTGTATTTGGCAAATTTCTAATAGTAAAAATAAAAGCACTAGAAAAATAAAAAAACATCTTTTTTTAGAAACTACAATTTACATCTTTTTTTAAAAGATCTGTTTTTTTTCTTTAAAAAATGATGTTTTTCACATAATAAATGAACAAAAAAGTACTTTTATCTTATTTTACCTAAACAAAATTGATAAATAAAAAGATCTTTTTACATGAAATATTCAAACATAAAATCACTTTTATTTTTGTAAAAAATATTTTAGAAAATATCATTTAAAACAAATATCTTTTTCGAGAATGGTGCCTAGACTCAAGATCAGGGTGCTTATTTCGCTTTGAAATAGGTTATGTTAACATTATTTCTAGATGAGCCCTGTGGCAAAATGTAAATTGTAGCTTCTTGAGTTGATACCTTGAGTTAGGGGTGAACGCGGATCGAATCGGATCTGACCAAAATCTTGATCTAATCTGCACTAAAATCATCGGATCGGATTCGGTGTCCACAATTTTTAAGCTTGGATCCGATCGGATCAGATATCGGATATATCCGTTAAACACAAAAATATTTTTAAAAGCTTATTTTTATTAAAAAAATATTAATAAAATTCTTTTTTCCTACTCTTTTAAATATGTTTACTCTTAAAATAATATTAAACATACTTTTCTTAAATAATAAAATTAAAATAATACAACATATATGATAATTATTAGTTGAAATAAAACATAAGAAGAATATTTAATTATTTATTTTTGCGGATCCGCGGATATGCAGATACCTACATAAAATCCGCAATGTGATCCTATAAGTGTGCGGATCGGACTGGATTTGCGGATCGGATCCATATCCGCAATTTCCGGGTCGGATTTGGATAAATACCGCGGATATGTGGATCAGATTCGATCCATGAACACCCCTACCTTGAGTGATGGATATTTTTATGCCTTTTATGACCTTTGGTTTTCAGGATACCATGATGATGGGTGCTGATTATTATCAAACTGAGTCTGAAATTGCATCCTTTCTAGCAGAAGGAAAGGTTCCAATTGGTGTGGGAGAGAATACCAAAATCAGGTTTCATTACTATGTCTCTTAAATAACTAGTTTGATTCATATATTATTGTACTCTAAAGCAACAGTCGAAGAAACTCGATTACTTGCCATAACCCCAATGGTTCCCTACATTTTTGTGTCTGCTAATTTCATACTCAACATTTTGAAGGAATTGTATCATTGACAAGAATGCCAAGATAGGAAGAAATGTGATTATTGCAAATGGTGATGTAAGTGCTGCTTCCGAAAATTGCTGTAAAAAGATTTAGTTACTGAGTTTTTATCTAGAGTTGTCTGAATATATAAATGTATATTGATTTCTCAGGGTGTGGAAGAAGCAGACAGGCCTAATGAAGGATTCTACATTAGGTCTGGCATCACAGTTGTTCTAAAAAATGCAACAATCAAAGATGGAACAGTAATATGAAGCCCTTCAAATCATCAAGCGTGCCTCTTTGTCTAAGACCTTGTATATTAGTACAATTTAGTTCCAGGAAAGAACTCATTAGTTTTTGAATAAGTAATAGCCAGAGCTTATTTCTCTTGATCATAAGTAATAATTACGTGTAACAAATAGGACTACATGTTCATGATATAAAATTCCAATAATGTAGTAGAGGGATACTATATTATTATGAAGTAACAATCCATGGACAGAACATGTTTACAAATTGCTGATCACAATTACATTTGTAAGACTATGAAATTCAGAAGTCACTAGTAATTAGTAAGAACATAAACAATAATATACCACTCATCTTTAGTGGAGCGGAGGGACACTATTGTGAAGAACAACAATTCATTGTCAAACAATGCTTACAAATTTGGCAACTCTTGTTTCCTCGGTCTCACTCTCAGCTTTTTTTTTTCCTCACTCATAAAATATATAGTAATATGACATATTGCATGGTGAAGCCTATCTCAGTTTCTGGCATCAGAGCCACCATGCCATTGTGAGCTTCTGATTTCCCTTGCTTTGTTCCACTTCTCAATGTTTCTAAGTCTGGCATACATCTTGCGAATTCGGTTCAGCTTCTGAGACTCTTGAGAGATCAAAGCAGCCATGGAGGGGTTCTCATCTAACACAACCTCATAACCGTCTCGGAACGAATCCATTCCTTGAGCCAGAAGTTGCCAGAACAAGCCGCCAACAGCTGCACCACCACCACTTGCCGATGAGTATATGGCAGAATACACGGTGTTGTAAAACCTTTCCCTTGGTTCTAAGTTAGAACCAAAACTCTTTGTTGAAACACCAAACTCCCCAACTAGTATTGGCTTGTGAAGGGTGTTTTGTGCATCTTGGATGTGCTCATTTAGCCACTTTCCCAAGAAAGACATTTGATCTTCATAGCTTGAGCTTGATAACCTGCTCATGGAAAGTAGCATACAACCACTTCATCGTCATGGTAATAGCCATATCACTAATCTATATAACTATGTTAGAAGAATTTTTAATGTGTGCATAGTTAACAATATCAATAGTATGATCATTGATAGATCAAAATCTAACTGATCTATACTTTCTAAAAATTTGTTTGGATGAATTTTTAAGAATATATATTTTTTAGATATCTTTAAAAAAGTAAAAATAATTTGACATTTGAATATCTTATATCCGCGACCTCTTAGATGAGTACGGGGACTATGTCATTTGAGTTATAACTTATTGGCAAAATAACTTTATTTATTAATTATGTTTGAGTATAACAATATAAAAGTATTTATTTATTTATTTATTATGTCAAAATATTTTTTTATGCAAAAAAGATGTTTAAAAAGGATATAAATTAGAATTTCTTAAAAAATATATATTTTTTATTTTTATAGTGTTTTTATTTTTATCATAAAAAATTGTTAAATATATAAAAAATATATGTTTTTTTTTACAATTTAATGCTATCCAATTACGGAGTAAATTGTGGCATTCATAGTAACAGTTTGCATTATTTGATAAAGTAATAATGGTAGGTGAATAATAAAGAAGCAGACCATTGATCAGGGTAGGCGTGGACTGTTGCAAAATCAATGGCGGGGATTTGGTTATTAGCAATAAAATCTGTTCCAACTTGGAAGTTGGGATTAGAGTCACTCTTTGATTGACCATAGAAACCCTCAAGACCAGCTTCTAGCAAGTGGTTTCCATCTATGGATTTCAAGTAAGATGCCATCTCACTAATCCAACCCTGTGAAATCATTAAACATTATGTTGTGTGTCGGTGAAGAAACTTGGAATCCTAATTGCAAGTGATGCAATCTCGTTAGTTTATACCTGAACTGTATTTCCTGATTGATCTGATTTGCACCTAATTTCGTTCATAAGCTCCCAAGCCATTATGGTTGGGTCATCTTTGTAAGCAACACCAGTGATGCTGTTACGTCTTGTAAGTACAGTCTACAATAACAAAACATAAACAAAAACTTGGATTCATCCAACACTTTTTACCAGTTATTGAGTACTAGAAGGTGTTGGTCCATCACGAAAGCTATCAGAATATAAAATAAAAAAACATCACATCCAACTCAAAATTTAAAAATAATAAATTAATTAATTTCTCGTCTTATAAATTTCTCGCTCTTTCTTGTTTTTTTATGTTGGACTAACTTCATACATTCTTCACGCTTGTAACATGAAGTGAAAGGATAGGAAAAAATAAAGCATGGTTATGATTACCTTGATATGATTTTTGTAGTATCCCTTAACAACTGAATTTGTGAAGAAATCGTCCTCAGAAAAAATGGACTGTCCACCCTCATTCCTTGCCCACTCCACATATTGCTTCTTCCCTCCAAAATTCTCATAGTTATCCACCAAACTCAACACAAGCTTTATCCCATATTTTCCGGCTTCCGCTATTACAAAGTCCAACCCCTTTTAATTTCAGTCCGATGTGAAATGAATCAGTAACAGATATAATATACTACTACTAATTGAAGATTAAAAGATTAACAAGTACCTGGAACATTTGCTCATTATAAGAACCAGGAGAGTATTGAAGAGGTTTATATCCACCATCACTGAAAGCCCAAGTTCTTGCAATGTTAAGGCCATTATTTGAAGCCTCTTGAAATGTAGAGGAGACCTTGGTTCTCTGAGATGGATCAGAGGCCATGTACATGAGCCAGTAAGCATTGAAACCATGGGCATAGTAGGGGCTACCATTCAGCACAAGCTGCACCCCTCTTGTCTTCACAAAACCATCTGCTTCTACTTCAACTGCCACTAACAGAACCAACAAACCAGCTCCAAAGAACCACTGCTTCATCATGGTGCTCAATTGTTTTACTTTGTGTTGTTGTGATCTCAATGTATGTTGGGTTTTGAAGCAAATGAAGATTCTGTCCTTGTTTATAGAGCAAGTGTCTCGGTTGGAATATATAAGATTTCACATCAGTGAATAAAGGTGATCCAAATGCGAGAAAATTACAGAAAAGGGGCGTGGTGGTTAAGCAAGATGAGAGGGTGTCCAATCCGTAATGGGCCGACAATGAGGGTGGGCCTCGGAGAACATGCACATGACCACAACCCTCACATGATACTGTCCCTCATGGTCATGGTATGCAACTATGCATACCTATTTGGGTACGATAAATATCCGAGTCATTTTTACTTTTTATGTCAAATTATCTAGATACTCATGCAATTATGCCATAAAAAGTTCTAGTAAACGAGTATTAAAGAATACTAATTAACGTTAATGATCTTTACGTTATAACTCGAACGTAGTTAGTAATATTATTAAATTTATTATATATTATTAAAATTAGATTTTTTCAATTAATAGTATAACTGATCTGTATGTTCTTAAGGTATTTTTAATTTATTTTATTTGATTGATTTAAATACGTTAATTAATTATTTATTTATTTGATTTAATTAAAATAAATATTAAATTATTTTATATTTTATTTCATCACATTAATTATAATTAATAAATAATATAAATGATTTGATTTGACTAAAATAAATAAATTAATTTTGTTTTAATTTGTATTATTTTTTATTTTATGGATTTTAATTAATAATTTTTAAAATTGTTATGATTTTTACGTAGCATATTTATAAAATACTTTTATTGATTTGATTTATTATACGAAGCCAAACAATTATAATTAATTTATTATATCAATTATTTCATTTAATTAATTTAAACAGTAATGTTACACATCTAAATTTTTTTATAAATTAAGTCTATCTAAATTAAACAATAAGATTTAAAGTAATACTATTTATAATTTATTTTTATTGATATTAGACCAATTTTATTAGACTTGATTAATAAAAATACTTAAATATGTAACATTATTCTAATTGAAATATATATTATTTGATTCAAGTTATTGTCACATTAATATATAAAATTTTTTGATTTGACTGAAATACATAAATTAATTTTGTTTTAATTTGTATTAATTTTTTTATTTTATGTATTTTAATTTATAATTTTAAAAGTGTTATAATTTTTACATAGTATATTTATAAAATATTTTTATTTATTTGAGTTACTATACTGAGCCAAACAATTATAATTAATTTACTATATCAATTATTACTATACCGAGGAATAACTTTTGCAAATAATAGACTTTGGACACATATGATCGAGGATAACACCTTGTCGAAATATCTACTTATTGTTTCTCTTGACCTATAAAATCTAACTTGAAGCGTGTAATTTTTTTATGATGAGCTAGTATTATTAAAAACATAATCACTTGCTTAGGTATACTTACACGACATTCATCTCTTAATCGACCTTGAACTTTTAGTAACTCACACAATCTTCCTATTTCCTAATGCATCTACACTCATCCTTAATTTTCAAATACAATTTTTATTGCCCCCTCTTATTATGCGGTTTAATACATTCCGTCTTAAGAGATTAGTATTAATTTCTCTATTCCTAATCAATAAATGTCCTCTTCTTCTATTTTTCAAATACAAAAATGTAAACATCAAAACTAATATTGTAATTACTTCAAACTCAACCTGAATCATAAAATAAAAAGAAATTGTCTAAATCTCTCAAAGCGGTCCAATGGTTCATTTTTTCCTAATCAACACATAAAAAAAATAACATATAATTAACACATACTAAAAATTATCAGCAACAATAAAAACAGCAGCCATAAGAATAACAATAATATAACTCACTAATTATTTTAATTTTTAATTCAAACTAATAACAAGAGACAAATTCAATACAATTTTTCATTTGTTCTTTTATTATGAATAAAATACATCAACATATTAAAATTCAAAATAATTTTTTTATTCATTCATTCATACTATCATTGTAAACATTTAAAATTCTTTTAAAAAAAAGCATGTAACTCTTCTTCTTATATGATTTTCAAATTGAAAAATCATAAAAAATTAAAAACAAAAAAATAAAGATAAAGAAGAACGAAATTTTTTTGAATAGAAAAATAAAAATAAAAATAAGAAGCAATAAGGGGAGAGACAGAGTAATACCTGATTATGTGATTGATAAAGAGAAAAATAGACTTCCAAAAATTATAATAAAAATAAGTAATAATTGGCTGTTAGAAATATTGTTATTAGATTAACTGCACACAAAAAAATCAATGAAAAATCAAAAAAAAGAGAAGAAGATACAAAATCAAAAGAGAGAAAAAGATAAAAAAAAATAATAAAAGAATCAGAAAAAGAAAAGAAGATACAAAATTAGAAAAAAAGAAAAAGAAGAAAGATAGATAGAATCAGAGAACAAGAAGAAGATATTACTGCAAAAGAAGTGAAAGAAGAGGAAGAACAGAACGAAGTAGAAAATGACGATAAAAAGAGCAAGAAAAAGACGAAGAATAGAAAGAGAGAGCAAAAAGAAGAGAGAGAGTATCTGAAAACGACGGTGCAGAAAAGTTTAGGTTAGAGTTTTTCACAAGATAATAAAAAGGGATAATAGTGAAATAATGAAAAATATCTATGGACAGAAAGGGAAAAATTTTCATTAAAAATCCTGTGTCCCACCTTCCTATTTTCGTGTCCATCAGTGTCTTTCGTTTAGAAGTGGACATAAAAATGAAAAAAAGTGTTCCAAAGACACTGTGTTAAGTGTCTATGTCTCTCTATCCAAACACGTTTTACATATGTATTATCCATGTCTTTGTGTCCTGTTTACAGAAACAAATGTAGCCAAAAAGATCCACCATTAGAGAATGTGAATTTTGGAATGGGATACATTGTATTTGGAGTTTTCAATGGAGGAGAGATCTATACCAATGAAAAATGACACTACTGAGTCAATTTCATGGTGTTCTTCAAGAGGCCAAATTGATTATAGGAAGAGAGGACACAATTGTCTAAAAGTTTGATACAAATGGTTTGTTTGCTACTAACTCATTGTGCAAATTTTGCAGGAATAAACAATACCAGAGAAAATATCAAGTTATAGTTTCACATAAACTATTTGGCGAGGGTTGGTTCCACCTTGAGTTAAAATTTTTACTTGGTTTGTTGTCATAAGTAGAGTTAATACCAAAGATAGGTTTCGTAGGTTTGGTGTAATTGATTCTAATGATACTATGTATATGTTGTGTGGTAATGATGATGAGAGTGTACACTATTTGTTTATCTCTTGTGAGTTTGGCAGGTATGATGTGTTCGGGCCTGTGTTGACTGTTGTCCTTGGATTATCCTATGTACTATCAAGGAACATTTCGAATGTTGGATATGTGCGACAATGAGAAAGGAGCGACATTTCGAAGTGGTTAATGAGCTTTTTTTGCTATTGTCTGGAATATTTGGATTGAAAGAAATCGAAGAATTTTCCAGAATAAGACAAAGGGAATTGAGAATGTTGATGAGTCGTCTTTTAGAAGCTATATACAGTGGAGTATAATTGATTCCTTTTGTTGTTGATGGCAATGCCGGAGATGACGAAGGATGTGTTTACTACTAGTTTGTCTGATCTTTAGTTTGTTTCTTTGTTCTACCTTATTGTGTTGAGTTTTGAAAAAAAAAAACATACAAGACAATTAATAACTAGCTATGATGCACAGACACGGGACACTGACACAGATAGGGGACACAACACGATGCGGGACATGTAAACATATGAATTTTAAAATCTTATAAAACACAGAGACACGTATATATATAAAATATAAAGTATTTTTTAGATAAATTATAATGATATTTTGATATTTTATTGATATTAAATATAAATGAATTTTTATTTGTTTTTATTGTCTTTTTTTTAATCATATAAAGTATTTAAAATATTTATTATTTTAATAAATAATAATATATACTATTTCTAAACTCATTTCAAAAATACATATTAAGAATAAGGATAGACACGCTGACACGTGATGATATTTATGTTTAATTAAGCGTGTTCGGAGATTTTTTTTATTAAGATATGGTTGGATATAATAAACACGTTGTCGGACTAATGTTATGACTAAAATGTGTCTGATATGCAGACACGACAACTTAGCAAAGTATTCGTATTTTATAGATTAATAATGATGATCAATAGATGTGTTAAGTGTAATATTTGCTACCTAATATGTGTTTGGATTAAAGTTTGTAATTAAAAGTTTACATCAAACTCATTTTCCAAAGTTAATTTTGATGAAAAGCAAGGTAACATGATTTCTATTTTTTTATATAAAGAACTATATCTTTTTTTTCTTCTCAACATTCTTTTAGCTATAATTTTTTTGAAAAAAAAAACTTAAATTTATGTGTTGGAATTTAATACTCTTTTGATCATAATTGTTTAGTATTTTTTTATTTAATTTAATCTTTCTAATAAAATCAATAATTTATATTATAAAAAATTAACAATAATAAACAAAATATACTCTAATTTAAAAATTTATAATAAAAATTATACAAGCCAAAAAAAATTCATAAAAAAATTTATATTAATAAAAATGATTAAAATTTAAATTACTAAAAATGATATTATAAAAAAATTAATAGTAAAGTATCATTTTTGTCCCCAACGTTTGAGGTAAGTCTTATTTGTATCCATAACGTTTATATCATTCTATTTAAATCACTAACATTTGTAAAAGTGATTCAATGTTGTCCTGGTCATGAGCTTTAGTTGGAGTTCTGAAAATTTCTTCTTAAAATTAGAATATAAATATTTGAGACAGAACCGATGATCCACTCTGGATAATAGCTCATCAAAAGTTGAAATTAATCCCTGCAATATTTACATAATTCACTTTTTAGGTACATAATTGAACTTGAACACAAATAGTGGGTACAATATTAAAATCGAACACACTCAAATGAGACCTAATTGAGAATGAATACATCCAAGTGAGAATAATTGAAAAATACAATATGATCTGTTAGTATATATAATTGACGGCAAGATAACATTGAATTACTTTTATAAATATTAGGGATACAAATAGGACGATTTAAACGTTAGGGACACAAATAGAATTTACTCCAAACGTTAGAGACAAAAACAATATTTTACTCAAAAATTAAAATATTTACTTATAAAGTATAACTATAAAAAAATTTTAAATATAAAGATTCTAATGATGATTTTTTGTGTCTTTTCTTACATATCAGAATAAAGAACAAAGATGACAAAAAAAAGTTCAATTATTTCTTCTAGCTATTAAATATAAAAATTATAATTTGTTGCTTCAGATAAATAAAAGTTAGAATATAAAATTATATTTCCGTTAAAAAAAAAAACAAAACAAAAATTAAATATATATACTTTGTGTGACTCAAACGTGAAACCAAACACACCTCTGATTATTGGCCCTTTTCTGGATGAGACGAGTCATAACTTCAACTTGAACCGTGAGAAGGAAAAAAAAAGAAGTTATTTTCACTTTCTTAAATATACTTCCTTAGTGCACATGTGGGGAAGTTACCTCTTCTTGTCTATTCTTTTCGCTTTCCGTTATGCATTCACTGGTTCCACGAACTAAATTGGATCCCTATACTTTTACTCTTTCTCATCCTATGCATTAATGGCATCATGCTATTCAAGTCTAAATAAACTAAGATATTTATACATGATTTTCTTCATATTTATTAGTTCAAGCAATTGATGCAGCTAGCTGCATGTAGCTTTATCATTCACTGGGTAACATTTTTACCTAACCTTGCGCTACTTAATATGATAAAATGAAATTCATTGACTAATGCAACATCTCATATTAAGTGCATCTTTTCTAACTAGTAAACTTGGCGCCGAAAGAGAATGAGAACGAAGTATAGGTTTATGGGTTGACAAAGAATAACGAGAAAAGTAGTGGAATTGAAGGGCGTCAATCGCGGCATCAGAATTTTCATTGATTTTTTAAATGATGATATTGACTAACATCTTTAGGATCTTATTCCTCACTTATCTCAAATGTAAACGACAAAGCTCACTTTGATTTAATTTAATTTTCCACCCGAAAGTTGTAATACAAGATTAACTATAAGTGGCAGACATATATGGCCTTACGTATATCACGGAGGAATGGAAGCCACGCGTTGCTACCAAAGAAATTTGTGTTGGATTTCAGTCTTTTAATTTCGACTATACCACTAAAATAGTACCGAAATTTAGATTAATAACAAAAATAATCACTAAAAATATGAACAAATGATAAAAATTTTACGTATAANAAATTATTAAATAATAACTTAATAAAAAAATCAAATTATTTAATTATTTTCAATTTTTAAATTATATATATTTTATTATTTTAATTTTGTTCCAAATATTTTCGATTTGCATCAAATATACTATCGATCGATAAATTTTTAAAAAATTTAAAACTAATCTAATAAGAATACATAAAAATTATGCTTGATTTGCTTATGTTGATGGATTGTTCTTATGAGATTGTTATTGAATCGGTTGTAATTTTTTTTTGAAAAATTAGCTATCAAAAAGTATATTCGATAAAAATTAAAAATTTTTGGGATAAAATAATTAAAACAAAATAAAATTTAAAAATATTTTTAAAATTTTTGTCAGATTTCAAAAGACAAAATATATACTTTATCGTTATATATATTTAGCCGTACCTCATGGCATGGGTTATTGAGAGATATCACGGTCACTCCAGAACATGCATTTTTAAATGTCTTCATACCGGCACACGTCCATATCTATTGGAAAGATCGCATCATATCTATATATTTGTTTGTTTGCTATGGCGATATCGCTGCACTATTAACTATATAGATGTCATGTCAAATTAAAAAGATAAAATATAAAATAACGTGAGGAGTGAAGTGAATCGTTGAGATTTATGGGGCAATGCATGCTAATTTCATGCCTCCAATCTAATGAGCACTAGTGCCATGTCGTGGTCCCTCCACTGTACCGAAACAAAAAATTTAGTTGTTCGTATTTTCCCTTTGCTTTTTAAGGAGAGCCATGGCACATTGGCACCGACGCCCTTCCAACATTCAAGTTTATTACTGTGGAGCTGACTAATTAACCCCATAAATATGCTAATTCTCCATCAGTCAACAAATAAATATTGATATATCAGGCTGGCTTAACTTATATTAGTCGATTTTTCACAAAATAACAAAAAAGTTCATGTTTCTGTAATTGTTTTTATTTTTGTTTACTGTGGTCGTAGGCTCCTAACTTTTTTCCGAATGAATTTAGATTTAAATAATATCTAAGCCAAAAGAGTGAAAGTCTACCCCACAAAGGATTTCCCGATCCCGTGTATTCAGTTAAGTATGCAAACTTTCTGTTGAATATGCACTCTGTCCTTTGTTGTCGATTTCATTTATTAATATTAGAACTTCAGCGAAATAAAATTGTATGATTACTGTTCTGCTAACAGGGTTTAGGATCTGCATCCAAATCACTTGCCTGTGAGGTTTCACATAATGTACTTGTCCTAATATGTTTGAAGTTTCTTCCTTATTTATTTATTTATTTTGGTCAAGAATAAGGTAGTAGTAATGAGGATCATGGTAAGCACAGTGAGAAGGTTGATCCAAACTTGTCTTCCTTTTTTTTTTTTGGTCAGAATCTTGTCTTCTATAAAGCATAATAGAGTGATACGCAGGTTAAATCTGGAACTCGCTGACTCCACATACGGCCCAAGAAGCTTACCCAAAAACGAAGTTTTGAAATATGTATCTTTGTTTTGCATTTTAATGGCCCAGTAAAACTATTCACACGCTTGTCTCAACCCATAAAAAAGAAAAAATGATCATGACGAAAAACATAAAAAAAATGATAAATGATCAAGGACAAAAAACAAAGGTCCATAAAATATGACCAAAAAGTAAGAAACAATAAACATTGACAAAACAAAATCATAGAACCCTGGGTTCTGTTTCATTCGTGGTTCTGAAAATCGAATTGGACTGGCCGGTTCAACTGAATTAATCGGGAACCGATAAGTTAATTGGTCTGGATAAGTCTAAAAATTGTCTGGCAAAAATCGGTAAAAAAATTGGTCGAACCGGCAGTTAACCGGTAAACCGGTAGAACTATCCGATTTTTTAGAGGATTTCCGGTTCGAAAATATACCCTCTAAAACATCGCCGTTTTGTGTAAAAAAATTAAAAAAGAAGAAGAAGAAGAAGAAAGGCAAGTGCTGAAGGCTGAAGCTGAACCCTAAATCACCAAACACCAATTGAAGCTAGTAAGCCACTCATCTCTCCTCTCTTCTCTGAGAAGTGAGAACCCTTGCAACCACCACCACCAATCGAGCAGTCCACCGCCACCGCCTCCCGCAGCCTCTGCGTCCAGCAGCCTCCGCATCCAACAGCCTCCGCATCCCGCATCCACATCAGCGACGGGTTTGACCATCGCAACCTCCACCGCGTCCCACAGCCGGTAAGTAATACGCTGTTATTCTATTCCTCCTCACCGCCTTCTAATTTTCTGTTTCATGATTTTCTAATTTATTTATTTGCTGGATTCATGATTTGATTTATTTGTTATTTGTTCATGATTTACTTGTTTGCTGGACTTCATGATTTTGGTTGTTGAATTCATGATTTTCTGAGGTTATTTTGGATTCATGATTTGCTATTTTCTGAGGTTATTTATTTGTTTTTGATTTTCTGAGGTTATTTGTTCATGATTTATTTGTTTGTTGGACTTCATGATTTTGGTTGCTGAATTCATGATTTTCTGAGGTTATTATGGATAGATATTAAAGCCTTTCTTTCTTAAATGGAACAAGATAGCTTTGAGTAACTTCTCTTTTAAACATTCCAAAGATTGTGTGATGGTTCATGGTAGGGTCATTGGATGATGCTCCCCATAATTGCAAGAAAGGTATTGAGAGGACCCAAAACAAAGGAACTATGTCGGCATGAAGTACCACAGAAGATGCTGCAACACAAGATTAGAGAGAACCCATTCTTGATTCTTCAACAACAAATTTTATTTTTTAACCCAACTACTCCCTCTCTCCCTTTCTTTTTTCCAAAGCTACTACTCTTCCCCACTTTACTATAATAATATGTTTGTTGAAACCCAACAATAACAAATTATTATTGAAATTGATTCGTTTTTGTTAAAAATTCCGCATCTTAAGCTGCTTCTACGAACGCTTTCTTCAAGCATATATAGCAAGGATGCTCCTATAGTGATTATGATTTTTGATGAGTTGCACCTTTGATTAGTTGAAAACTTGCTATAATTATTTCTTTTGAACGTAGAACATTATGGGTTTGTCATTATGTGTTTTTTTTTCATTTTTAGTTACAAACTTTGATGTTTGAAGTTGTTTGTGAACCTCTAATATTAAGTTATGGATAATTTATTATGTGAAATTTTAAATTTTATTAAGTTAGAAATTATTGAATTTATATATTTAAAATTATTTTTAGGTTTTTAATAATTTTATTTAATATTTAATTAAACCGGTTGAACCTCGATCGAACCAATGAACCATTGAACCAGTGATTCCACCGGTTTATTGACCGGTCCGATTCTCGCAACCTTGGTTTCATTAGAAACTTAGTTTGTTAGTGTTTGAATCCCTCTTATCTCACTCTCGAAACCATCATCCACACCTCCTCTGCCCTATTCATCCAGAAAGTCACCATATCTTACACCACCTAAAATAAACACAGATTCAACATAAAATCAATTCTGTTATGCACATCTAGCATAACACATATCCACTCATACAATTTTAGATAGTTATCAATATACTTAATTGTTTGCTTACATTCTCTATCTCTCTACCTCTCTAATTTCCCTTATTTTTTCGGACCATTTGGCCAAAGTCAAACCCTCAACCACTTCTCCCTCCTCTCCAAACCATCCACATATGCTCCTTTTATTGACCTAACAGTCTCTCCGCTCATCTTCATCAAATACTCAAACAAGACTAGACGTAATATGGGTACATAATTTATAGAAGGAATCACCATCACCCTCAACTCTCAACCAAGCCCAGGCTTTAAAGTAGACAGTTTCAACTTAATTGGAAAAATCATCACAGATAGATATTTAAAGTATAAGGCCATCAAGAACTCAATTTTAGAAATGTGAAACAATCCCATGGATGTTACCATCTCAGAAGTAGGAAGAAACAAGGTCCTCATAAGTTTCAAAGACAGCTGCACAAGAAATAGATTCCTGAGGAATGGTCCGTTGAATGTCAAAGGACACCCGATGAACCTACAAATGTGGTTATTTGGAGAATCTATCCTGAATATCAGCCACAACTTTATGAAATTTTGGATACACGTGCATGGACTGCCTGTAGAGAGCCTAAATGCTGAAACAACTAGAACTATTAGAGATATGATCAGAATAGTGGGAGAAGTTGAAGACCCCGTAAAAGAAGGCACCTTACAAAGGAATCTTCTAAGACTCAGAGCAACCATCAATATTACACAACCTCTTTAGATATGATTCTGGTTGGACAGAGAAAATAAGCCCAAATCTTGGATAAGTTTCCAATACGAAAGACTACAGGACAATTACCGCTTCAAGTGTTGAATTATTGGCCTTAAGAAGAGAAACAGTGACAAGCCTCAAGTCATGGCGTGCTGGGACTTTACTAAACCAAAGTATGATGTAAGACTGGAAACAGAAGGGCAAGGCCGCTACACTTGCCAATGGAGGAAGAATCACGGGAGCAACAACTCAAGGAGAATGAAAAAGTACGTAAAAATCAAACATTGGAAGATGAAGGTATCAATAGTAAAAGCACTAAAAAAGACCCCAAAAATCAATGGGTAAAAGGAGTAGTAGAAATAAAGGTCACATATGGAGAGATTAAAGCAAAAGAGACTGATGAAGATGACAGCGAAAAGAAGGCAGAGCTGAGAGGAGTTATCCCAATGCCACAAGAAAGACGGTCAGAAGATAGAGACATACGCTTCTTGAATCTTCTCGAAACAGTAGTTCACAACATACAAGTAATAAAAGGTAAAAATGCTATAGGAGGATAGGAAACTTCAAGAAAGGAGAAGTAGATAGGTCTAAAAGGTACCACTCAAGATGAAATGAGGATCTAGGCTGGGCCATCAAACTGGATAAGGCCCAACTCACCATATGTCAAAGATAAAAGAAGCAA
The DNA here is from genome assembly GCF_000817695.3 of Arachis duranensis. Classification (NCBI taxonomy): domain Eukaryota; kingdom Viridiplantae; phylum Streptophyta; class Magnoliopsida; order Fabales; family Fabaceae; genus Arachis; species Arachis duranensis. Next base: position 792,711 of record NC_029779.3, on the reverse strand, counting down.
AGAAATGATGGAACAGCAACAGGTAAAAGAGACAATGGGTCCATAGAAGCAAAATTAAACAAAAACAGCCAAGTAAGCCTTAGTACTTAATAAATCTACACTTCCCTAAACAGGATCCTATGTGGGCCCAATGAGGAGGTGTTCACCAATTTGATTATCCAGCCATCCTCACTCGAGCTCGTGAAAATAGGAAAAGGAGAAAGAAGTTGGATAGAACGATGAGTTCAAAGAAGGGGACAAGAACAACATCAACCTTAGATGGGCTACAAGAGAAGAAGTAGAAAAGTAGAAAAAAAGAACCAAGTGAATAAGCAAGCATACGAAATTCAAAGAATTGGCTCCGGATTATGAGAATTGGCTACTATGTCGAATTGGCTCCGGATGATGAGAATGCATAATCAGAAGCAAGCAACCAAATTAACAAAGACCTGAAAATATGGAAAGAGATACTCAGTATAAGTATGTAATATAACCTGAAGATCAAGAGGAAAAGAAAGCATGTAGAATTCAAACAATTGACCAACTCCAACTGGAAAGATGACCAAGAGTCAAGAAACAGCAAATGTAACAAAGTAGGAGTGGTACAACAAGAAAACAACATGGATTTGGAGGAACAAGAACCAACTTATAAGGCTGAGGAGCCGGGCCCACACATGCCCCCAACCAACCATGATTATCCTAAGTTGGAACTATCGAGGTATGGTGGCGACTGCAACAGTGTTCGAATTAAAAAATATGTGCAAGAAGCACAAGCCGGCCATTGTTTACTTGATGGAAACTAGATGTAAAAAAAAAGAATGTCAAGAAGTATGCTAGAAAGCTACAGTATAGGAGTAATTTTTGTGTAGAACACTGGAGCTTATCCGATGGTCTATGCCTTCTATAGAATGAAAAAGTTGATATTTCAGTTTATTTTGGTGCCAAAATAACATCATTGTAGACATAAAGGGTAATAATAATCCGAACTGGAAGTGTTGTTTTACATATGACAATCCAATTTTTAAACAGAGAAGGAGAACTTGGCAAGCTATTATTGAATCCAAGGATATAATGGATGAATCAAACTGCTTCATAGGTGATTTCAATGACATACTTCATCAAGAAGAGAAGATCGATAAGCACCCGAAACCCCACGTACAAATAGAAGAATTCAAAACCTAGTGCACAAGAAGAACCTCATGGACTTCGAACTCAAAGATAGTAAATTCACATGGTTCAGTAACCCAAAATATGACTTTGTGACAAGAGAAAGAATAGACAAAGCTCTAGTAAACTGAAAATGGAGACAGATCTTCAACCATGCCAATTTGATAACTCTACCAACAATTTCTTTAGACCATTGCCCATTAATCCTCAACATAAAACCGAATGAGAAGGTACCAAGGTAGTTCAAATATGAAGCCTATTGGGATGACAAGGAGGGGTGCAAAGGAAGTGATAAGAAAGGAGTGGACATCCAAGGTACAAGGAGGAGATTCGAACAAACTTATGGATAAAACCAGCAATCGTATCAAAAAATTCCAAGAATGGAACATGAGGAGCTTCAAAAGATCCGACGAGGAGATTACTAGATGGCAACATAAAATCCAAAACTTCCAAAACTCTCATCACAATTCAAGGCAACAGCAGCAAATTGAGGATGCTAAACAAAGAATTAGAGAACTATGGAGACAAGGAAAAAAGTATTGGGCTCAAAGGGCTAAAGTGAAAATGGCTCAAATGGGGAGACTGGAACATGGTCTTTTTCCACGCTTCAACCATTCAAAGGAGAGAAATCACATTGACAGACTAAGGGACACCAAAAAGAGATCGGTATAAGATTAGGATGAAATCTTACAGCTCATTGAAGATTACTACTCTAAGCTCTTTACTTCTAGCGGTCAATCTAATATAGCTGAATGTATAAAAGAGGTCCCCAGAAGAGTCACAGAAGAAATGAATAGATACCTCCTGAAAGAAGTCACAGAGGACGAGATCAAATAGGTAGTGTTTCGTATAGATAGTACCAGAGCACCAGGGCTAGATGGCTTAAGCGGTATTTTCTATCAGAACCATTGGAACACCATAATCAAAGATGTTTGTGAGGTGGTTAAAATTTTTTTTGAAGGAGGCTCCATTCCAAGACAAATCAATGAAACACAAGTTATGTTCATCCCAAAGATTAAGCAAGCAGAAACCTTGAACCACTTGAGGCCCAAAAGGTGCTGCAACTACATCTACAAAATAGCATCCAAGCTGATAGTGGCTAGATTTTGAGAAATCATGGATAAGATTGTTTCATCAACCCAAAGTGCCTTCGTCAGTGGAAGCCTCATTCAAGACAACATAGTCATAGTTCAAGAAGCATTTCACAGGATAACAAGTAAAGGGAAAGAAGCCATAAAGGACTTAGCCATCAAGCTCGACATGAATAAAGCTTATGATAGGATGGAATGGAAGTTCATAGAAGAAGGGCTAAAGGCTTTTGGGTTCCATCAAGAGTGGGTGAAGCTTATAATGGAGTGCTTCCGAAGCGTGACATAAAAGTTTAAGATCAATGGAGCTCTAACCAAGGAAATCAACTTACAAAGAGGATTAAAACAGGGAGACCTTTTTTTCCCTTATCTTTTTATCATAGCTTCTGAGGTTTTTACGATTTTAATGGATAATGCCTCAAACAAAAAAATTATTTCAGGAGTGAAACTAGCACCTAAAGCACCAATCATCACTCACTTACTATTCGCTGATGATTGCATCATATTTTCAAGGGCAAAAGAGGAGGAAATCTATCAACTAGTACAAATTCTGAACCAATACACCACGGCCTCTGGAGAAGTGATCAACTTAGATAAATCAGGAATCATTTTTGGTAACCAAATTCCAATCAAACTAGAGTCAACATAAAAGAGATTCTCAGTATCCCAACTTAGGACAACCTGGGAGATACCTGGGACTCCCGGCATATTGGGGAAAGGAGAAAGGTAAGGCTCTAGAGTGGATCATGGAAAAAGTGGAAGAAAAGATAGAAGGAAGGAAAGAAAGCTTACTAAATCAAGTTGGGAAGGAGGTTCTCATTAAAGTAGTCATATAAGCAATTCCAACATACGCCATGAGTATTCTAAGGTTTTCCAAGTCTTTTTGCATTAAATTAAATGCCAAAGTTGCAAAATTTTGGTAGAGAAGACAAAGAAAAGAAAGAGGGACCCATTGGAAGGGTTGGCTGAAGCTATGCATGAGTAAGAAAGAAGGAGGACCTATCTTTAAAGAGATTCACCGCCAGAACACATCACAATTAGCCAAACAGGCTTGGAGAGTGATCAGGAACCCGGAAGCTATATGGGTACAAGTGCTTAAAGCCCTATATTTTCCATATTATGATTTTTGGGAAGTGCCAAAATACCAAAAGGGCACATGGGTATGGAACAGCTTATTGCAAAGGAAGGAGCTTTTAAAATGTAAAGGAAAATGGACCACAAGCAAAGGAAGTTGAGTGAAAGTTTGGAGAGATAACTAGATTCATGGAATCAACAAGCCACTCAATAGAAGAAGCACTGACAATCAAAAAGTAGAAGAATTACTCACATCCTCTAGGGATTGGATAGAACAAAAATCCAAAGGAGTTTTCTCCCGGTTGTAGTAGAAAAAATAATTCATACTCCAGTAAATAGGATCTCAGAAGAGGATAGGTTATTGTGTCCCTTCAAAAAGGATGGAGAATTCACAACCAAAACAAGGTACTATGTGGCAAAAAAAAAGGAGAAGACAAAAGAATCCACAATAGCAGCCCCTTATCAAGCTTCGCATTAGAAGATATGTGGATAGGGATTTGGAATATGAAGGCACCACAAAATATCAAAAATGTTTCTCTAAAAGGCCGCGCACAATATCATACCAGTAAGAGAAAATTAAAAAAATTTATTGATTAATAGTGTCTGCCCAATCTGTTTGCAGGAGGAAGAGACTAGTGACACACTCTTTTGCTCTGCGAATGGACTAGAGCAGAGTGGTTCGGCTCACAGTCACAATGTACACCAACAAATTAAAATGTTAGATCAGTGGGTGAATGGCTGCAGCAAATGTATAGGAATTACAAAAAAGCAAGCAAAGCAGAAGCGGACCAAAATTGAAGTAGAATAGGCATCACTATATAGAGAATATGGAAAGCAAGGAACAACCACGTATACAACAACATAGAGCCTAATCCAGAGTCTACCATCAATCATGCAAGAAAAATAGAGTAAGAGTACAACAGTCAAACAAGTGATAATATATACAAAGTCAGAGAGGATAACAAAGGTAATGCAATACCTATCAAATGGAGACTTCCTCCTCAAAGCTGGATCAAGCTAAACTCTGACGCTTCTTTTTCCAATGGGACCAAGTCAGGGGCAACAACTTCAATGATCAGAGACCATAAAGAAAAAATCTTGAGGGGATCAACAACAGAGATTCAAGCAAGCTCAAGCATGTAAACGAAAGCACAAGCAATAAGGGAAGCTGTAATACTAGTGAAAAATTTAAATATTCAAAAAACCACCATTGAAACAGATTGTCTATAACTTGTTTAGACTCTCAAATAAAGAAATACAAATCGGGAGATAGATACAATCATTCGAGATATAAAATCTATACAGAAAAGACTTCCAAATTGCATATTCACTTGGACTCCTCGAGAGGAACACAGACTGGCACGTTACTAGCAACTCTGAAATTCCAGAATCAACTTCTCGCTGTTTGGCCAACTACACCCCCCACCTCAAATTATAGATATCAAAAACATTACATTAAAAAATGAAACTTAACTAATTAACATTAAAATATTAATAAGAAAAGAAAAAATTTAAATTGGCAGGCTCAGGTATTTAAGGAATGGATCATGCAAAAGGGAAAAACACCATCAACGCAAAACTATCTCAGCCTTGCAAGCTTGTAGGGATCCCATCTGAATGCACCTTAGCTGGAGCAGAGCTGCTAGGCTGGGCACCGATAATATCGGAGCTGTAAAAGCGCAAGTCGCTTCCAGTAGCCTCGAAACAATGAAATGGAGTAGCGCTTCACAGAGGCATACCTTCCATTAATGTCGAAGTAGTAGTGTGATATCCGTCTTCCTTCATCGCTGGAACGTAGGCGCGAGCTTGTTATCACCAATAGCCAAGTTGCAATAGCAAAAATCTCTTCCATCTCTTAAGACGTTAGCTTTGGGGAATTAGCTTCTTCTGGTTCAGTGTGTCAGGTGAGAGATGAATGTTGAGAGGGAGAGGTAGTTTGAATTAGGATAGTCTAGTTGAGCAGGTTTGGGGATTGGGTCTTTTTAAAGTGTGGGCCGAGTGTCCAGCCTTCACCATGCCCAAAAAAAAATCATAGACATTTGATAGGTTCATGAATTCCTCTCCCACCCCGTCTAACAGCGGGCTGGTAGATTAGCAGGCCAAGCCTGTCAATTTTTTTATAAACCATTAAATATTAAATAATATATAGTTTCACAACCATTTCAATAAATTTAAGAGTGAACTACCAACCCGGCCCCTGTCCATTTCGCAGAATGACAAAGCAACCCCTGACGAATAAAGCAATCCACTTTGGTCCCTGTTCCATACTTCCGTGACACAAGGTGGTCCCTGTAGGTGAATCTCCGGTAACTACGAATGAAAAACGCAAGCTGTCACGGTGAGCGTATGTTAGCTTGCTGATGTGGATGAATGCTGCTGACGTGGACACCTCAAATGGTCAGGGAGTTAATTATCCACATCCACCTCAAATGGTCAAGGGGTTAATTGTCCCCATCCACATGAACCAAAACGACCTCCCTCTTCCATCTTTGCTCAACTGCTACGCCGGAATGGAGGAACCGCCACCACCGCCAACCCCAACGCCCGTACCTAGAGCTACTGGCGGGGGAGTAAGCAAGACTTCTTTCTGGAGCCATCATTCCAGAGCTTCACCACCTATCGGGCCTCCCTTGCCTCCGCGTGCTTCCGTCTAAGGGATCTCCTCCTCAGCCGCTCCTCTGACAACAACGAGCTCAACGTCCTCCCTCACGCTAGCGAGAATCCCATACGTCGCTGCCTCACCGCTTGGGACCTCACCTAGCTCGCTTTTGGCTCTAGAATCTTCATAATCATCGGCCAGGAGGTCCGCACTGACGTCATTCCCGCCATCGTTCTCACTTATGCCATCTCTGGCTTCTCCACCCTCCTCTCCGCCCTCTGCTACACTGAGTTCGCAGTCGACGTCCCCATCGTCGGCGGCTCTTTCTCCTTCCTCCGCATCGAGCTTGGTGACTTCATTGCCTTCCTTGCCATCGGAAACATCCTTCTCAAGGCTGTTGTAGGCGCTGCAGGCCTCGGCCGTTCGTGGTCCTCTTATTTTGCCAGTATGATCAAGAACGATCCGAATTTCTTTCGAATATGGGTGAATTCCTTCCAAAAAGGGTTCAACATGCTGGATCCAATTGCTGTTGACGTTTTTTTTATCGCCAACGGTGTTGCAATGAGCAGCACTAAGAATACCTCAATCCTAAATTGGCTCAGCTCCATTGCCACTACGCTTGTTATTGTATTCATCATCGTAGTTGGATTTGTTCACGATAAAGCCTCAAACCTGACGCCATTCTTCCCTATGGGGATGAAGGGAGTGTTCAATGCTGCTGCGGTTGTGTATTGGTCTTATACAGACTTCAACATGGTGGCAACTATGGCTGAGGATGGCGGAGGTTGGTTGGGGATGGCGGAGGTGGGCGGTGGTGGTGGTTCCTCCATTCCGGCGTAGTAGTTGAGCAAAGATGGAAGAGGGAGGTCGTTTTGGTTGACGTGGATAGGGACAATCAACCCTGACCATTTGAGGTAGATGGGGATAATTAACTCCCTAACCATTTGAGGTGTCCTCGTCTGCAGCATTCATCCACATCAGCAAGCGAACACACGCTCACCATGACAGCTCAACGTTTTTCGTTCGTAGTTACCGGAGATTCACCCACAGGGACCGCCTTGTGTCACGGAAGTATGGGATAGGGATCGAAGTGGATTGCTTTATTCGTCAGGGGTTGCTTTGTCATTCTGCAAAATGAACAAGGGCCGAGTTGGTAGTTCAATCTAAATTTAAAATTTCTAAAGACATAAAAAATTATAATTTCTAAATTCACAAACATTAAAGTCTTTATAATTATAAATATGTAATAAACATAATTATAAACCAAGTTTTTGAAATAAAATAATAACACTAACATTGTCCAAAACATATAATTAAACATCTTCAAGTTTATAATCAAACATAAAACATAATTCAAAATATAACTTAGAACATCTTCAGTTATCATCTTCATCCTCTTGTAGATCATTAACATCATAGAAATTTGTAAAACAATGACCTTGACAAAAAAAATGTCTGGCCCGACGGGAAAGCCCGCTCCACCAAAGCCCGCCAAAACCCACAAATTAGGCGGTGCAAGTTAGACGAATTTTTAAGTTTGACGGTCTCAAATTTCTAGCTCAGCCTGCCTTTTTTGGCAGGTTACAGAAACCAATCCGACAGATTTCAACCCGTTTACCACTCCTAGTACTAAGTACTAACACATTGTTAAATAATAATAAGAATAATTTGGCTAACTTATGCCTTTAAAAGTATATTTTAAGAATCTAATAATAAAATATTCTAAAATTTTTTATATCAACAATATATTAAAAATATAAGAAAATCTTTGATAATTTTTAGTAAAATATTTTTTATAATATTTTTAAAATACGTTCTTAAAACATATGTTAGCAAAATTCTAATAATAAAATAATAATAATAATAATAATGTTATACACACTATCTTTTTGTATATTTTTTTAAATATTTTTTAATTTTGGTTATTAAAAGTAAATGATAAGTGAGAGAAAAAAAAGTCTCTCTTACAAGAAAAAAAAAAAAAGTAGAGAGAATCATATAAAGCTAGAATGACAGTTCATAGTGTCATCAAATTTTGTTTCCGTTAACATTACCTGCTAACCCAGCTAGATTATCAAGCCAGGCATAAATTAGAGCTATATATAGTAAAGTTGTCGAAAAAGGCCATGCATTTGCCAGCTGAATAAGAACAAAATTTTGAGGGAGAAAAGTGAAAAAAAAAAATGCAAGAAGGAACGGGCGCCTGAAGTTTATTCCACTTCACTGCCGCTGTTCATTCGCATATGCCATCAGGCATGTGAAGATCTCTTATCTTCATCTGCTTGTACAGCCATTGCCGATTCTCTAATGTCACCTCACCACCAAGAGAGCGGGTAACAGATCCGCCACTACATGCACCTATTTTGCAACATTCTTCAAGGGACAAACCCTTCACCATTCCATACAAAAATCCACTAGCAAAAAGGTCCCCTGCTCCAGTAGCATCTATTGCTTTTGCTTCTCCTATGGCCGGGACACGTACCATCTAACATGGAAAGAGAAGCATAGTTCATGATAGCAGATAGATATTAGATCATTAACACATGAGCTTTAAACTAGTTGACATTATGATCGAGTGCCACAAATGTAAAACTACCAAGAAAACCTGAACTTTATCTTAATGGTTTCCAGTTTAGATCATAGTGATGTGCCTAATATGCATTCATCATAACACAAATAAAACATTTTTTGCAAATAACTAGTCCCATGCTCCTATTATACATGGTGAATTTTGCTGATAAGGACGATATAAGAGAATGAAGAATGCCTTCGGGCACGGCACACCCTTCTACCTCCCACCCTTATTACCTCTAAAGATTTTGATATATCTCAATTGTTTTGGCAGGCAAAACGCAAATTTTAAACCTATAAAATCTAATGCAAGAAACTAAATAAAATAAAATCCCAGCCGGAAAGCTTCATGAATCAGATCCTGATATGCACTATATTGGGAGGCAATGGCTTGAGAACAAATTCCTGCAGTGTGAACCAAACTACCATGATTGTATAGTTAGTCATGGTCTCCAAGTGATCAACGCACAACAACAAACAGTTCATAGCAGAGTCAACTACACATTTTCCAAACAAAGCAAAAGAGAACGAGATCGGGAAAGAAGCCAGCAGAAAAAATTACAATGAGGTGATTTACGTACCTCCTTGCCATGTTTAGCAATGCATCCATTATGGCCCAAAGTTACCACAGCCCATTTGCAATACTTAGCTAGAAATTCTACAGCAGCAACTGGATCGGCATTATGCTCATCCCTAAATGGATGTAATGTATCAAAAGAGTGGAAAAGGACTGGAGAATACATATGAAAATTATGACAATTAATAGCATGGAAAATGGTTTATTTATTCATTTAGGGTTCAGGAACCTCCTATATGCCGCAGGGTACAATCCAAATCCAAATGACATTCACCTCACCTTAGAAGTTCCGTTGCTTCATCCTCATTGGCAAAACAGAGGTCTATATTGCCAGACTCCAATAACTTCATAAGTGGTGGCTTAAATTTCCTCACCATCTTCTCAAAGAAAAGAAGTATTAGAAAACAGTTAGCTTCATTAACTTTTTCATGGAAGAGAATAATAAAAGAAGAAGAAAAACAAATTGTGGTGGTTAGTACCTCAAAACTGGCCAAATCCAAAGAAACAAGAAGACCTTCCTGTTTGGCCAAAGAGATTGCTGCTTGAATAACTTCCAAATTGAGAATTGCATACCTCAAAACCAGCCACTGAAATGTAATATAGCAGCAACTAAGTTCACGGGGAACCCTTAGATGATAATATCTACTGTAACTAGTAGTGGTAGACCTAGTTAGACAGAAGCAAGGATTTATTATGCAAGCAAATGCACATTCACTTTCATGAAGAATGAATTTGATGAAGCAAACCTTGGAACCCTTGAAGTCCTCTCGAACGAGTTCGTGTGCCTGAACTTTGACAGCGTTGGAGAGAGAGGGACGCATAGTACGGTTGCCTGAGTGATCAACCAAGCAGACGCATTGAGCAGTGTGGCCTTTCTTCTTGCGGAGGCAGGAGAGGTTGACTCCATTGAAGCTCATGTTGTTGAGAAAGAGGTTCCCCTGGTGGTCATCCCCGTAGGCAGCAATAATTGCAGTGGTAATTCCGAAGGAAGTGCGCAGGCCGCGGATGGTGTTGGCAACACTGCCTCCAGCGATGGTCTTCTCACCGTGATCCTCTTTCAGCTCTCTCCGTATATAATCAAGCTCTTCAATGCCAACCTGTACGGAACAAGAGCAATAGCAGCAGAATTCTTCATTATTATAAACAAGAGTAGTAAGTAGATTGGAAGAGAGAGACAGACGGGAATGGAGCCACCGCGTTCGCCGGGAATTCCATCGAGGAAGGAGGAGTCAACGAGGGCGATGGTGTCGACCATGGCTGAGGGTTGGAGACCCACCACCATGGAAGCCTCTGCTTCTGCTTCCGGGAACGGTTGTTCGGCTCCCATTGCTGGCTCGCTTCCTACGACCTTGCCGCCTTTTTTCCGCGCCCTAATTCCTAAACCTAATTTGAAATGGGCCGGCCCAAATGAACTGGGCTGGTCTGTTAAGCTAGGAAGAGAAAATTAAAGGAAGAGGAAGATGGGATGCGAATGCAACTAAAAATCGAATGGAAGAAGACGGGGAGGAGGATGCGTCGTCGTCGTTGCCGTCGCCGTCGCGGAGGGTGGCGGGGAGACGTATAAGCAAGTTTCGGAAGGAGTCACGGAAGAAGTTACAGTATTACTTGGATCAGTGGGCCCCACACGCGGGGCAAAGATGGATAGCGACACTCTTTGCTGCTGGGATCTACGTCCTCAGGGTCTACTATGTTCGAGGCTTCTACATCATCTCATACGGCCTCAGCACCTACATTCTCAACCTCCTCATCGGTTTCCTTTCTCCCCAACTTGATCCCCAGATAGATGTTTTGGAACCCAACGACGATCCTCATCATCATCACCATCATCATCATCATCATGATGAGTTCAAGCCTTTCGTTCGTCGCCTACCCGAGTTTAAGTTCTGGTATTATTTCCCTCCACTAGTTCTTTCATTATGCTTTGATATGCGTTCAAATAATTTTGCAATTACATGTATGCACACAGGTTTTCAATCACAAAGGCAGTGTGTTATGCCTTCCTGATGACATTCATATCTGTGCTTGATGTCCCTGTTTTCTGGCCCATACTCCTCTGCTATTGGATTGTTCTCTTCATTCTCACAATGAAGCGCCAAATCATGCACATGATCAAATACAAATATGTTCCATTCAACCTTCATAAGAAGGTGACCCTTCCCCTACCATTGTCACTCATTTGTTTCATTACAATGTCGAGAGTGATATACTGATATCTCTTTATTTGTTCATAGAGGTACAACAACACCAGAAAAAAGAGTGGAATTTCCTGCAAGCCATAATTTCACTTGGCTTCCGACGATGATTTAAATTGTTAGTATAGCTTCTAGTTATTTGTTTGTAGTTGAGGCGCAAAACTAGCTGATACAGCTGGTATCTTCCTTGATTGACTTTGTAATTCTTACAATTATTATTAGGCTGTTACTTTAGCCTTTTATTTCTGGCTTTGTCTGATCTCTTTCATTGTTTGAGACTTCGAAGGAACCTTCTATAGCGTTCTTCACTCTTGATTGAAATGGGAGTTCCAACGTTCGTGACTCTAGATGGATATAAGTATGGATTGTACATGTCTTCATTATTAAGCAAATAAGACAGAGACATTTGGAAAGAAATTATGTTTCTTTTAATCGTAAAAACTGTCAGCAAGCAAGCATCTTAAGATATCTGCTTTTGGTTTTTAGTGCAACTGTTTTAACCCCTAATGTTATTTTCTTTCTTAGAAATTAGAATGCCGGCAACTTCAACTTAGTTTCGAATCATGTGAATTATTCCATAGGGTGCTCACTTGCCTCAATTACTTGTAGGGGAAAACTCAGGTGCAGTCGATTTCACGTGAAGTTGATAGCTGAGAGCTGTTAGATAAAAATTTAGTCAAATCAGTCAAATCATTTAACCATTCTCAAATATCAACTTCATGTAAAGTAGACTGCACTTGAGTATCCACTTACTAGTATGGGAACACGTCAGAAATTCCTCTAAGGGAGTAGAAATGCAAATATATAAAATTCTATATAGAAAAGTGAAGTATCGAGGTGTTATCTTAAGCTAGTGGATGGTGTTTGACCAAAAAATGGAAAGAAAATATCTGTATGATTAGAAAAAACAACTTAGCAGACTGTTATTATGTCAACCTATAGTGTACGTGCCAATAGTGTTTTTGTTATTGTTATTATTATAAAAAGGTTGCATTATAATGTACTAGTTGGGGGGTAAACATCAATAAGAGAGGGGCACGGGTTTATTAAAAAAAGAAAATAATACTAGAATGAGCGCCAATGGTAGGAAGCCACGAGAGATTCTGACTTGGAATAAACAGCCAACCATATCAATTGCTATAACAACCATCCAACAACCGAGAAAACAAATCACAAGTTTAGTTGTTAATCCTTGACTCTAATACTGGTTTATTTATAATGCATATTGAAAATAATATATCCAATATCAAATTAGTTATTAAATTTTTCTATAGCAGTTATGTTTTAAACATGGCCAGCTATGTTTTGAACCCAAAAACATTGTCTTCTTTTCTTTCTTTCCTTCTTTCTTGTCCTCTTCTCTTCTCTTCCCTGACACATAATAATAGTTATTACAGGTGCATGAAATTGGTGTAGGCGTCACAAATGAGTGAAAAAACTCTCGTTCCAATATTCTTCTTCTGGGCGTTGCTTACAATCATCACACCCACTCTTATACTCTTATCAGAAAATTCAAAGGCTGACCTCGATGTAAATGGTATGCATATCAACATATAAACATGATTTCTTTTTTACTATATTGTGTTTGCTTACTCCTCATTCCTATAATTAATGAATGTTGTTTAAATTTATGTAGGCAACTTTGCAGGGAGTGTGACAGTTACAGAGGGAATGAAGGCGAGAAGAATGATTGGTTACACACACAATTACATGATAACAACAGCACCATTGCCAACCAAGTCGGATGTAGCTGAAGGGGAACTGGCCTCATCACCGGCACCAGCGCCGGCACCAGTTATGGATCATTCACATCATAATCATACAAGTAACAACACCAATGATGGCCTTACTCTCTCCTCCAACAGTACACACATCCAAGTCAATACAAAAGATAGCATATAAACATCAAGTACTTTGCTATCATATATTTATATTACTTTGAGAAAACAAGATTACTTCATTTATTTGTACATATATATGATTTGATATAAATTTGGTGGCTGGAGTGAGTTGTTTACCAAATGTAGTTCTTCTATTGTTGGAATAATTGAAAGAATCAAACAAGAAATGCTGTTGAAATTCTTTCCTTTTCCTTTGATTTGAAAAGAGTTTAATTAAATTCTGTCGCCAACTATTATTGCTATCTAATTATGCTAAAATAAAATAGATTAACAAGTTTCTTTGGCTTTAATTTGTTATGCACTTGTACTTCATATGCCATCATTGCACATCATGGCATGATTGGCCAGCAGAATTGATTCTTACTCCACCTTCCGAAAAGGAATCACAAATTATCATGCTATTGGCAATTGCCAATGTCTAGATAGTAATAATTATTAATCTGTTTGTTAAACTATGGTGTAGGTGTAATAAACTAATAGTTAAGCTTCCCTTCCCATTGGTAAGGCTTTGACTTACTAATGAAGCATCCGGTTATGATTCATGAAATATTGGACACGATATATCATGACAAGAGTCATTATACCATTTACTTTCCTTCAAAAGGTGTAAAGCACATTAAGTGTGCCTTGTAGTAGTTTTGATAATAGAGTTCGGTCATGTTCTCAATTCCATTGATGCTTGTAGATTAATTTATTCTGAGAGGCATATGTATGATTGGAAATTTAATTTGTCCAACTTCTCCGACGTGTTCCTCTACTGTTCCCTCTGATTAGCAAGAAAGGCAAACGAGTAACTAAAATGGCCAATTCTATAGTATCTATGAATTGGTGTCTAAATTTTGCCTAGTTTTATCTTTTATAATAAATTTTTATTTTTGATTTTTATATTTTTTAAATTAAATATTAATTTTTAACCCTTTTTAGTAAATAGACACCAACTTTTAAGCACTATAAGATTCACCAACTAAAATATGTGAAAACCAGAGAGTGGGTGACCTCATAGTCAAAATGTTATTACTTGTAATAAAAAGTACAGGGTATATGGTACTTTTAACTACTTAACCACTCTGTTATGACTTATTGTTAAAGAGTTAGAACTTAGAAACAAGTAGCGTACTGAGATGGACACAGATTCATCGAAAGGTACAATTAAGGTTATTGATTATTGATGCTCTCTACCAACCGCATCTGGTTGTTAAGGCTGGCTCTCGAGGGTGGAGATTCTCCTGCTAAGCTAGTATTGTTCTTTTTTCTTTTATTAGTAGAATTTTCAATTTATTGGTATGTGTCATTTATTTTGGATCTTTGTTTTCTCTGTTTTTGTGGACCTCCACTTCCAATTATTTTCTTCATGCACTCTAGCTCCAGGAGCTGCCAATGCTATTCCGAAGTTTAACTATTAATTGTTCTCAATTTTCAAGTAATTATTATCATTCTTTCGTAGATAAAGGTTAAGTAACCATTTTGCCATTTCTAATTGGAAATTTGGATGAATACTCATGGAAGCAATATTCTTGTTTAGCTAATATCATTAAGTGCGGCAAACAGAAAGGTCTGCATTGAACTAGTCGAGTCCTTAGGACCTTGAGCATTAAAAAATAAATAAAAATAAAAAACTACTAAAAAACATAGCTAATATTAGTCAAATTTAAATTTAGGTTTATAATTTAAAATTTAAGGGTGTAACTTAAAATTTAGAATTTAAGATAAAAAAATTTAAAAAGTTGGCCAAAATGTTAGTTAAAAGAACGTTAATTACTTAGCATTAATATAAAAAAATAAATAATTTTTTGGTAGCGGTGTTATGGTGTTTAAAAAATGATGTCTATTTATTAAAAAATGTTTAAAATTAATATTTAATTTAAAAAAATATAAAAATAAATAATTTTAAAAAAATTAAAACTTACTACAAAAAGTAAGTTAGATAAAATTTAGACACCAACTCATAAACACTATAGAATTGGCCTTAAAAAATAAACCAACACAAGAAGACGAGAGGGAGATAAAGAGAAAAAAGGACATCAATAAGTGAATATTAATGTAACTCATCACTTAAACATATTCTGCACCATGAAATGATCAAACACATTGAACGCCATTTTCACACTAGCTCTTTCTTTTTTTTTCCTTATTTTCTTTTTCTCTTTTGATTTGGTGCACCATAACACAAGAGTCTTACATAGCAAACAAGTAGTTACAAGGGTAGCAGATTGCATCAAACTCCAAAGAAAAATCTGAATTATTTTGTATAATGAGCATCATTCTTTTTTGTTTTTTAGCTGTCAAACGAACTGGTCTAGGTACTCTTCCACGGTGGTGTACTTGACATCTGGGTACAACTCGGAGGCCTCAACCCCAAAAGAAGGCTCAATCTCAAAGTTGGTCTGGTCACCCTTCACAAACACCGAATGGTTGATTGATAATATCACATTGACTGGAATAGGTGCCTCTGTAACAAAACAAAACAGCATATTAATTTATTTGATTGTGATACTAGCACTAGTTTATAGTTTATACTAATTGAAATTAATTTAGGGTGTGGACAGACCTTGAATATCCTTTAGAAGTTTTTCTTCCGGGACATAAGTCTTTTCGAGGGTCTTGCCAATCTTTTTCTCCCACAAGGCAACAAGTTCATTCAACGAGTGAGTGTTCTTAGGGGGTCTGATGTAGAGAACCTTGTTCAGTGTTCTTGGGTCATCCACCGCTCTAATGGTGTAAGTTCCAATGTCTGCCTCGCTGGTAAAAATTGCTACATGTGTCGAAGAGATAAAATAAATGCGTGATGAAATGAACACAAAGACACAAAGATTGTTAATATTGGGAATAAAAACACGAATATAGAAAAATGGGGATCACTTTAATAAAGACATAAAAGATGTCTTTTTTTTAAGACGTGTACACCTGTTATATTATGATTGAAAATCTTTATTAAATTGGTTGAGAGACACTAGAGCTGAGAGAGGGTGAGAGTTTGGGTACGACAGCAGTTACAGGGATGAGAGCTCGAGGTTCAGCATAGTGAGGTAGTGGGAGGAGTTTGAGAGTTAAGGATTGCAAAAACGACCGCGTTTGTGAGAGTGAAAAAACTAAAAAAAAAAATTATGGTTTAGTTCAAGTCATAAAACTTGGTGGATTCGATCAAATCTAATAATAATTATGTTTATTATTATTGTTATAAAAAATTAATTTTTTTTGGTTAAGTAAAAACTTAAAAATAATCTATTCATTTATACGTCTAATAATAATACGACATCTAATATTTACAAAAAAAAATATTTTATGGGTCTTTAATAATATGGCCAATTCTATGGTGTTTATAATTTTGGTGTAGAAATTACTAAAATTACCTTTTATGGTAAATTTTAAATATAAAAAAATTGTTTACTTTTATATTTTTTAATTTAAATATTAAATTTTATCTCATAGTAATTTAGGCAAATATATATAAGCACCTTAGCATGCACCTAATAATATATACCTTTGGGATTTCCGTCGCCCAAGATAATGACTTTGTCTCTGGGAGGAGGAGGTGCGAAGGCACCAGGCTGCACGAGTGTGGGCAAGAAATAGCCAGCAAAGCAGTTGGAGACGACATAGGTGAAAGGTATGCCTTCCGCTTCAATCTTCCTCCGAATTTGTGCTTTTACTTCAAATGCAGATTTTGCTGGCTCCACAGCATGCACACGGTCCACATCGTTGCCAAATTCTGAAGGGAAAAATCTCTGCCAACAAATAAATATCAAACCAATTAAGTTAATTATTCATGGACATCACTCATTCCATTCAAATTCAACAAGTCAAAGTTTATGCCACGAACCTTGATGTTACCAGCTTCCTTAACAGCAGCGATTATCTTGACCTGATCGGCTATCTGCCCGTGACCCACCGTGGATATCACCACGTCAACCTCCTTGATAGCTTTCACCAGCTTCTCATGATCATATAGATCACCCTGCATCCGCCCCATTTTAATTAGTTTCATTACTTCAAATTCATAATCATATCTATAAACATATTACGGGAAAAAAGTGAATAAATTCATACAGGAACTATATGAACTCCCAAAGACTTGAAATGGTCGATGATTTGTGCTTTGGAGCGGTCGGAGATTGTGGATTCCCTAACCAAAGCAAAAGTGGGGTGGCCACCTTTTGCGCTTGCTTCCACTACATGCTTACCGATGTAACCGGTGCCTCCGATGATCAGAATCTTGCTCTTCTCACCAGCCATGTGTATTCTCACTCACTTGATCAATTACTTTTCGAAATGGAATGCAATATGTTGCTCTAGGATGCTTCAATCATTTAAATAGGAAAAGGTTGCCACCATGGATGGGAATCTGTTTCTCAAAGCAAAGGGGTTGGTGGGAACAACAAAACAAATTACCTGCTCTAATTTAAACAATATAGTAAGGCGTGTATTGAGTGTCTTGAATTTTTTTTTTTTTGTTTAAAAATCTTATCTATTTATTGATTTCTTGATAAATCAGTTGTTATATATGTTTCAATTTTCATTATTGGATTACCATATCTCAATATTCGGTTTTCAGCTCTTAATGATTTGTCTGATAATCTTTTTTTTTATGACTTTGTCTGATAATATATAATCTGATATGCTTTTAAAGAGGTAATAACGTGCCAATAAATTATAACTCAAATTACATAATATTTCTATATTCACATAAAAATTATAGATTTGAATCTTTCTAGCTTTGATAAAAAAAATAATAATAACGTGTCGTTCCACATATCAAGCATTTCTACGTATGTTATTTTCAAATAAGTATAATAGGACAATAAATAAATACTAAATAAGATAAATTATGATTATTTTTTATTAATTTTTTTTGTTATTAAACATTTCGAGAAAAAAAATTTAGGAGCCAGCAACTTTATTAAATTTTGACTAATATATAACCAGTAAAAAAAAGTGAACCATTAAATGAAATTTCACATCAATCTTACATCACTAAAATTATCATTAATAACTATTTGATAGTTACAAATCACAAAAATTACTAACCCTACTACTCTCTTTTCAAAAATCTTTAGATGCCGGCAACGGTGCACCCATTAGTTTTCTTTTTTTTCTTTTACAATTTTCCATTAACTTCCTTCATATCCATTATGTCTATTAATAATTTAATATGGCTAATGTGTCTACTTCAATCCGTGCTTAACACGTAAATATCAATTAGCCGAAGTTAATGAAAGACAAACGGTAATAATCCTTAAAAATTAGAAAAAAGTAAAGACAAATAAATTTTTAATTTTTTAATTTAAAAACATATAAATAATTAAAAATATAAAAATATTCTTAATTTTTTAAAATGTAAGATATTTAAATTTTTTCGTTCAAAATATATAAAAACAAATTAATCTCTCAAAAAAACTTAAATGTCTCATATTTTAAAAAATAAGAGATATTTTTATTTTTTTAATTAATCCATAATTTATTTGTCTACAAAATAAAAAGTCAAGAATTTATTTATTGTTTACTCTAAAAATTAATTGTCATCTATTTCTCTTTCAACCACATTTTTTATTTTTTTTAGGATTTAGTTAAAGTATATTTCGAGGTTATTAATATAAAAAATTTATTAAAATATTAAAGATTTAATTATTTTAAAATTTTATTAACTAATGTCTTAAAATCAATTATTAATTAAAATAGCGAAAGAATATATTTTAAATATTTAAATGTTTGAAATCCTTAGAAAGTAGTCAAAGTACAGTGATCGCTAATTTTTTTTTTTTCTTAAATCATTAGGTTATTCTTACATATTGCTGATATTAGAAACTTTCTGGAACGTCCCATCGACTTCCTCAAACAAATGGGTGTGGTTTGCTTGTTAATACTACATTCTAGAACGTCATTTTTATTCAAAATGCTTTGTCGGGTTCAATGCATCTAGACATTTTTGTTTCCGGTCTNNNNTGATGTAAATTAAAATTTTTTAAAATATATAAAATTAAAACAAATAAAATTTAAAAATATTTTTAAAATTTTTAATAATTTTTAAAGACAAAAAATATATATTTTAATATATATAAAAAAGGGGACAAAATATTCCTAATCTTTTATCCATGGTTCTGAGAATTGAATGAATCGGCCAGTTTTATCGGATTAATCGAAAATTGATCAATAAATTAGTTTGAAAGAAAAATATATTTTACCCAATCTGAAATTAAATAAAAATATGACTTCTAAATTAATTCTAACTAATTTAATTTAGTTTTAATAGATTAAATTAAATTTGATTTAAATATTAAATTTCTAAGATTTGTTAATTAATTTAAATCAGATTTAGTTTTCATAGATTAGATTATATTTTATTTAAATTTTAAATATTTATAGATATAATAATTAATTTAAATCAGCTTTTAATAGATGATGTCATATTTGCTTTAAATTTTAAACTTCTAAAAATACTACTAAACAAATCGAAATCAAATAAATTTTTTTTTTGAGAAATCTTAGCAACAAATCAATTTTAAAACTAAACTATTTTAATTGAAATTTGAACTACTAAAGGTAAGAAGTCCGAATTTCGAATCAATTGCCACTCTCATAAAAGCATGGTCATTAACCTTTTTTGCCACGCTTTTGAAGCGTAGTAAAAAAATGTGGCCAAATCTTTATTCACTCGTCACCTACATGAAAGTGTGGCCATTGATCACTTTTGGCAACGCTTTTAAAGTGTAACAAAAAAATCATGGCCATAGACATTTTTTTTTCTTGTAGTGTCCAATGAGAATCAAATTTGAATTTAATTCTGATATGCTCCATAATGTAATTCTTTTAACTTGACTGATTGCACCTTAAGGCTGCAGTTAGAAGGAAAACAGAGACTGAGAAACTAAGAATGAGAGACAGAAACGGCGAGACTGAAACTAAATTAAGTCTCTGTATTATATTTGATATAAAATATATTGGGTTGAATTATATCTCAGTATTATGTTTAATTTAAGATAAATATAGAGATTAAGAGGTAGATTTAGAATTTGAAAAGTTAAATGAAGGTATTTTTTACTTTCTGAAAATACTAAAAGAATTGAAATTTTAGTTCTAATCTCTAACTATCAAATACAATACTAAGTCTCAGTCTCCTAATATATAAGTCTAATATCTGAAAACGAAAGCTACCTAAGTAATTTTCGAATTTAAACTAAATCCAACCAACTTAGAGGCGACTTAGAAAACTCCTGATTGCTTACACTCCATCCAAGTAGCTTAAAAAAATTCATAATCCTTGCTCTCTAAATCGATATAATTGCACTTGAGACGAATTTTTTATTTCTTAAATCTGGAATGTTGACATAATGTAATTATTTATTCTTGAGCATGACAAAATTATTATCTTGTTCCTAAGTTCTATAATGACAAAATTTTCTTCGAGCATAGAAAGATAGTGATACATAATGAATCAATAAAAATAACATATTTTTTGGAGGTTGAATAGGTGTAGGAGAAACATATAGATTTGATTTGTTAGGTATGGTGGTTGCAGAATCATCAGAAATCAAAGCGTGAGCTTCAGCTGCGACGAGAGTATTTATCCATTGTAACAACTCAGAAATCAAATTAGATTGTGGCAAAAGAAAAAAATACTATGAATTCAATTTTAGGATATGGTGGTCGAGTGAGACCGAAAATAATGGATTTTTACTCTTTAGAAAAAGAAAATGGAAGAAGAAAATGAAGAGAAAGAGAAAATAATTAATCTGGAGAATTCTTACTCTGATTTCCTCTTCCTTTGCCACGCTGAAACTGATCCTGAGGTTCTTCCTGAAGCCTCCTTGCCCTTGAGGTGCATATCCTCCTCTCTTGAAACTCTGACCTCTCGGATGAAAATACTTACCACGTCCCTTGCTAGTATTCCCTCCATGAGTGTCTTTGGACGCCGCTACAGTCTTGGCATACTCCTCCACCACCCTTGTCTTGTTCACCAAATCAGAAAAAGTGCGAATCTCCATAGGAGCCACAATAGTCATAATGTTGTCCTTCAAGCCCCTTTGATATTTGATACACTTCCAGCTCTCATAGGTTTTTGGGACACCCTGACACACCCTAGAAAACCTACAAAGCTCCTCAAACTTGCTAGTGTAATCTACCATAGACAGGGAACCTTGCTTCAGCTACATTAGTTCCATCTCCTTTGCTTCCCTTGCAGACTCGGGGAAGTATTTCTTGTAAAAGGTCGTCTGAAAGATGTCCCACGGAACATCGGCATTCTGGAGCTGTAGCAAGCGACATTTGCTTGCCACCAGTGCTGGGCCTCTCTCGCAAGCTGATAAGCGACAAACTCGACATATTGATTATTTGGAACATGCTGCGCTTGTAAAGCATGCTCCATGGTCTGGAACCAGTTGTCCGCTTCTGTAGGATTAGTTGATCCTCGGAAGGTTGGCGGGTGAACCTTGAGGAAGGTCGCCAAGGTCATCGAGACTCCACCCGTGTTATCGTCGTTTCCCTCAGCATTATCATTTGCATTTCCTTCGCCGTTACTGTTTCCGTTTCCGGCTGGTTGGCCTAACCTCTGCACAGCTTGCAGAGTCGCAGCAGCATTAGCCTCCATAGTGTTCGCAAGGTTTGCCATGGCCGCCATGAATTTGGCATGATTGTCAGCCGGTTGCTCATTCCTACTCTCTCGTGAACGTGCTCGACCTTGTCCGCGAGTGGCCATGTAGGGTTCCTGCCTACACTAAACAATCGATATCAAAGTGATCAGTCTCAATATCAAAAGCCTAGTGCTTCAATTATCCTAAATAGGCACTCACAAACAAGCATGCTATGCAATATCAAACAGATAACCACAATCGGTCCATCCCTCAGGCTCACGAGGACAACCGCTCTGATACCACTAAATGTAACACCCTAATTAGCTTAAGTTTTATCTCGCGTCATAAAGCAAAGGTTAATAAGAGATTACGACAGTTCTAAGCTCTTACATATAATATATATAGAAAGAATAGTATAATCTAGAAGCCCGATGAAGAATATAGCTCAAAAATAGGATTTGAAAAGCACAAAACGTACTAGCGAAGCTACTAACTTAAAGCATAAGGAATAGATACAGTATAATAAAATATCATAGTATAATATCATAGAATCTAGCCACGGCTCGCGAAGTTTAAGCTGACTAGTCATATATACAGACAGACAGAAACCTGATAGTAAAAACAGCTTATACAAATTTTATTCTCTCAAATACAAGCCTCTAGGCAAAGCAAAATACAAAAGTGAGAGACATATACAAAATAAATAAAAAGAGACGCAAAAGGTATCCGGATCCTCTGCTTCTGTCACCAATCAAATAACTCACCGAGGTGGGTTGCGACCTACATATGAAAAATACGACAGAAATATGGTATGAGAACCGGAGGTTCTTAGTATGGTAACAGTGCCAAGTGATGTAGGATATAAGACCCCGTGACGCCAAAGGCAATCCTAGACTTCATATCCATCACAAGAATTCAAACTTAAAGCATTCTAAAACAAATAAGCATAATTATGTAAATTTTAACATAACTAAACAGAGTACTATATCTTAGGGGATTTTCTAATCTAAATAAACACTACTATCCCATAGCCTTCACCAGCCTATCCTCTATGCGATCCCATCGTCACCGCCTTCCGAACCTCTTCAATCCCAGTAGAAATAACAATTAATTACAATGCAAGTAAACACAAGTAAAAGCATATAAGGCAAGTAACTCAAGAAGCAATTAGGCATGTTATACAAATAGGCAAACAATTACAAGTCGGCAAAGCAAACAAACAGGTAGAAAATGCACATGATGAATGCCTGTTCTATTGGCTGTGATATCACATTGTCGGTTCAACTGCCAACCCGACACATCTCCATGGAGATGTCGCCCTTCGGAATCATCATATGGGAACCCCCGAGATATAGTGCTCGGATCACTATCCAGGATTTTGCGCCTGTACGCTCTATTGATCCGAAGTGATGCGAGCGGGAAACTCTTGCCACGGACCTCACATCTCAACGCAAGCGAGACGAACCACCGCCCTTACGCCGCTGCCGCTACCTCGACAGGCGGGATCCAACCGCCGTCCCTGCCGGGCGCATAGTATCTCATAATCTCAATATAAAACAGTAGCTCAGTGGTTTTCAGAAAATATTTTCAGTATAACATGGATCTATAATCTCGTTCAGAGTCCTCGGCTCTTTTTAACCACTGTCCATTCACATTTCAATTCCAAACTCAACAATTTATTAGTTCTCACTTCACATACCAGTCTACCTTCACAAGCCATCACACC
Organism: Arachis duranensis; assembly: GCF_000817695.3. Lineage (NCBI taxonomy): Eukaryota > Viridiplantae > Streptophyta > Magnoliopsida > Fabales > Fabaceae > Arachis > Arachis duranensis. The sequence continues at coordinate 769,273 of NC_029779.3, read as the reverse complement.
ATCCTCACTACACCCAAAACCTAAGCCACCATTTTCTAAATTTTTTCAAATAATATAATCTAAAATCTTTAAGTTCTTTTCCATGTTTTAAATGTCCAAAACTAGGCCCAAGAGTCTTAAAATGGTGTTATAGAAGCTTACAACATTTTTGGAAAGGTAGAATAGTTGAAAACAAAGTTAAAATTTGAGAAACAGGGCGTGTGCGTACGCACAGGGGTGTGCGCGCGCACGCCCTGGAGAAGTTTCAAAACGTGTGCGTACGCATAGAGGTGTGCGTCCACAAAGGTGCCAAAATTTACAAAGTCTATTCGCTCGCACAACCTGTGCCAGCGCCCCCAACAGACTGGTCTTCCCAACGTGTGCGTGCGCACAGGGCTGTGCGTACGCACAGGTTACAATTTCTCATTGGTGTGTGTGCGCACAAGCTATGCTAGCGCTGCAAGCACACAACCTGCCTCTGTGTGTGCATATGCACAGGTCTGTGCGTGTACACAGGTCAAAACTTTCGCAGGGTTGTGCGTGCATACATACCAGAAATCACAAAATTCTGCAACTTTGCTGAATTTTAGATTTTCAACACCAACTTTGAATGATCATAACATCCTCTACAAAATTCCAAATTTTGAAAACTTTATATTGATTTAAAGGGTTTTCAACAAACTTTATATCTAAACAAATTTCAACCAATTTTAAAAACCGAGGCAAAAGTATTGATCAGACAAAGTTCACCAAAAACCAACTTTTACCCAATTTCACAATTTCCACAATTTCTTGTAAAACACAATCAAAACCATACCAAACCATTCCAAACTCCATTTCTCATCAAATTCAACCCTCTATGTCATTTTACACCAACTTACCACAGTTTTCCTTCACCTTTCATCATCCTCAATCTCAAAATCAATATATCACATTATGATCAATCCTCATTAATATTTTTCCAACCACATTACCAATCATCAACATCAATATCACATATATTAACACAATTCACTTCTCAACTTCACAAATCATTCATCCTCATCATATTATTAACAATCATCATAATCAAACTCAACAATCATCAATTCATCATAAATCATCACATACCATCATTCAACAACTCAACAACCATTCAAATCCAAACCTATCCTATGGGTCACTAGCCTAAGTGTCCATGAATATTATATACTACATAGAGAAAATCGAAATCATACATTGGCCGATTTTCAATGTGTCCAAAACTCAAAATTGAGCACAAGCAAGCTCTCAACCTCAAACCAAGCTTTCAATTCCACTTCAACAAGCACCAATAAGCTCCAAAAGCTCCTAAACTCACAATAATCATGCTATACATATATAAACCATCACAAATCAACCTAGGGCTCAATATAAATATAATCTCACAAAGGTTCAAGAGATCTTACCTTTTCCAATAGCTTTGGAAGCCAAAACCCAATGCTAAGCAAGGATAAGAGTGAACCTAAACACCCAAAAATCACAAAATCTCACTTAATCAAAACCCAAAAATTCGAAATTTTGAGGAGAAGAATTTAGAGGGATTCGAGCTTTTCTTACCACTTTATTGTATGGGTTTTGTAGAGCTCTTCATAAGAAACGCGTAGCCGCAAGCGATGTGGTGATCGGAGCTCTATAGCTCAAGATATGAGCTTGAGAAGATGGAAGTGAATAGTGCTTCTCTCTTCTCCTCTCCCTCTTTTCTTTTAGCTGGGTGTGTGTGTTTGAGTGTGTTATGGTTGTTTGGATTCATTAATGAGTCCTTATATATGTTGGACTTGGGCCCAACTTGGGCCCGGTCCAACCCATTAGTATTTTTAGCTCGTTTGACTCAACTTCGGACAAAACCTTTAAAATTAACGTCCGATTTTTTATTTTTAATATTTTTCTATGGTTTTTTACTGTTTCCACTTTTTCTCGCGCAGCACCGGACAGACTTGAACCGGTTCAACCACCGGTTCACGGTTTTTCACATTTTTTTGCAGAAAACACATTTTCTGGCTCAGAAAAATCCAGTAAGTCCAAAAATCACATTTAAATCCTCAAATTCTCACTCTAACTCTTCGGAATCTAATTTGGACAATTAATTACTTAATTAACCGGTTAATTAGTTGCGGTTCTTACAAGATAAATTACTTAATAAAAATTCGTAAATACCCTCAAATTAACGTATATTCGTAACTAAAATATTTATTTTATTTATTTATAAAAATCCTACATTTAGGTATCTTTTATTTTTGAATATCTTTCTGTAAAACCCGCATTCGCATGTACAATTGCTTTGGGTCATTTACGTTTGGTCTTGGGCCAGCCCGAATTAATAGCAAGAGACAAAACAGTCCACTAGCTAATTAATTTTATTTATAATTAATACCAAAAAAGTGCTAAGTAATGGTTAAGAACCAATGCAAATTTAATGC
>NC_029779.3:765377-766721 GCF_000817695.3 Arachis duranensis | reverse complement strand
ATTTAACGCCCAAAAAAAAAAAAAAACATGCAAATGCGCAGTGGAATAGGAGATCAGGAGTATGGGACTGTTAATGTCAACCCAATAATGGCCAGATTGAATATTCTCTCTCTGGCAATTTTGGAATTTTGCATTATGGAACATTTACATTGGAACGCTTCAAAAGTTCAAAGTTGAAAAAGAACCATGAAAACAGAGTTGTTCGGCGGCATGATTACTCGCCAAACAGGAACCAAAACATGAGGCATAACTCTATACACTACTAGTATTTGTATGGAAATAAAGTATAGTTTATATATCAAGCACTCATTCCACTTGATGATCCCAAGTTGGCCACGTGAAACTGCGACGCATACTTAGTGTTGGAGGTAGGTTCCGTTTCTGGTGGTTGATTCAGAAATGCCCAGCTGCTCTTGGTCCACCTGCAATCATTTTCCAAAATATATGAATTTCATACCATATTATTATTATGCGGGCAATGGATGATTAGGTTAAACATAATATATACCAGCCAGAGTCAATTTTGTTGATATGGTGTTCCAAGTCCAAGCTTGTTACATCATCCTTATCTATGGACTCCTTCACCCTAAGAACAGACTGGACATGTTCTTCCTCTATCTTCTTTTTTGTTCTCCAAAAAGCAGCGATTTCTTCTTTCGTCAGCGATTTATTCCTCCTACGTTTCTCTGCATCAATGAAAACATTATGATCAGAAGTCATAACATAGTTGGAAAAATTAAACAAGGACTACTATCATTATTATGACTTGATATTACCCACCTAACTTAGGATCCAAGGTGGGAGAGTTCCATCCTGCCATAAGAGAACCCATTGTTGCTAATTTCCTTGTAATTGTAATGTGTGTGATGATAACAGAAAACTCGATAAATCACACTAGTAACAGAATGCTTTTTATATTTAGCGGAACGTCCTCGTGGATTTTCTTGTTTATTCTTATCCCTTTAGCAAATCTTAACTGATGATGATGGTGATGATGAGTGGAGAGGGTGACTCACCTTCAAAAGTTTTTGGATACTCATATCCTATGCTGATGATGCTGATCCTACCTAGTACTACTAGGATAACGATAAGTGTTATTGTTACTTGGAATCATGCCAATCATGAATAATAAATAATTCCATGTATTTTGGGTTTAAAACAGAGGCAGGCAGCACACAGACTCAAATACAATGCATCGATCTCGCTGCCTGTTTTGTTTATAAAACCCATCGCCTTAGGGGAAAATAATTGAGAATTATTATATGGTTATTAGTTATATAAAGATCTTTATGTTTTTTACAAAAACATAAATAACATATTAATAAATATTATATTAAATAATTT
>NC_029779.3:760174-765306 GCF_000817695.3 Arachis duranensis | reverse complement strand
TTAACTTTGTTTTATGTAGAAGAGAAAGATAGAAAAAATAGAGGATGAGAGAAAAGAGAGAGAAAGATAAAGATGAAGAATGAGAGTGAGAGTTTGTTAATTTTGGAAGAAAAAATTTTATTTTAATTGTAAAAAAAGATCAAATGACAAAAATAGTAGAGAGAAATAGAAAAATTGAGAGAGGTAGATGAGAGAATTTAGGAAGGGAGTTCATTAATTTTTAAAAAGAATATTTTCTTTCAATTTTAATAAGAGAGTGTCATGTGACACATTTGATTATTAAATTAGATAGCAATATATGATACATAATATAGGTATATTTCAATTTTAATTCTAATATTTTAATTTTAATTTTAATGCAATTAAAGAATGTCATGTTGTATATTTTGATTCTCAAATTAGTAATTAGTCATTGATATTGATAATGATATATAATTTTGGAAGGAAAGATTTGATTTCAATTGCAATGAAGGAGTGATATGTGATACATTTTAGTTGTAAAATTAGTAAGAAGGAGGAAAGAATTCTTTAATTTTGGAGAAAAAGATTTAATTTCAATTACAATTACAATGAGAAAGTGATATGTGGCATATTTTAGTTATAAAATTAGTAAAAAGAAGAGGAAAATTTCTTAATTTTAGAAAAAAAATTTTATTCTAATTACAATAAAAAAATAATATGTGGCATATTTTAATTATAAAATTAAAAATATAATATATAATATATAAATAATAAATGATAGATAATAGATTTGCAATTGGGGATTTACAATAAAAATAAAAGAGTGGAAGGTATTTGCAGTTGGAATAAAATATCGAGAACACTTCTAAAGTTCTAATTTAGATATATTAAGAATATGACATGTGGCAATTTTTTACTATAAAATTAGATATATATAATGAATATTTAAATTGATCTATGAATTAACAATTTCTTTTAAAAACACGGCAATTATATTAATTCATGAAGGGCCTAATATATATCTAGTTAAACTTGAGCACAAATATTTTTAATTAAATTGTTTAATATAACGTATCAATGAGTTATATTTTAAATAATATAATATTTTTATTTTTATCTAAAAATTTTAAATTCGAATCTCGCTCCTAATTTTAAAAAAATATATAATTGAAAGGTAAAAATTGACACCTAATAATAGTTAAGAGCTATTAAATAAAAATAATTTTCACTTATTACTTTACCTGAAGTGAAATGAAGTGCCACCTCATCGAAAACAATAGTAAAATACAAAGAAGATGGATAAAATTTGCAACCATATACACCGGTAATGAGTAATCCGTGAACCATAACAATCATGTAAAATTTTGGTTTATTGGGGGGTTTGAGTTACATGATGTCAGCAGCCTTATTATTATCTCCACAGCGGAATTTGCAACCATGACGGCGAGGTTTGTCCGGGTTATCAGGCTCAGAGTCACTCGGTTCCATGAACAGACCTCTCAGGCACCGTCGTCGAACCACAGGCCTCGGGTAACTCACACGGTTACCATTCATTTCAACCCTCCTTGTTTCCAAAGCTGGAGTCTTCGGTTCATGACTCTGCTGATAATTAGGAAGAACAACGCGAACACCTGGGTCTCTTTCACTCACTGAACCTTGCACCATCACCGAGTTATTCACGCTCTGTATGTTACTGTTCACGTACGCCTTGTTAGCAGCCACGTCATCATCATCATCATCATCTTTCTCATCACCTGCATCTGTGGTTTCTTCTTCTTCTTCTTCTTCTGGGTTCTTCTTCTTGTAGGCTCTGTGAATGCGGATTGAACCGTCTTTCTTGGTTTTGTTGGAGGAACCTTCTGCCACGTGCATTGTTGCGCCTTTGTTGTCGCCAGCAAGTGTAACAACACTAAAGCTCTTGTGGTCATCATCAATCTCCGTGGGTGGTTGTGTTGGGGTCACAGTGGCTAGTTTCTGAACAAAGCATGAGATGTTTTCTTTGATGCCTTTTTGCAGTTCCGTATTAACATGGTCTTGTTTTTCTTCTTTGAGGGGTATGGTTGTGCTTGATACGTTCATAGTGGAAGTGTTGCCTGAATTACTCACAACTTTGATGTCTTTTCCACTGCTTGATGATGTAGCAAACATCATTTTCCTCTCTATGGATTCTTCTTTGATTGGTTCGTGCTCCATCACCAGCACTATCTCCTTTGCTTCTTCCGGTTCCTTCTTGAACTCTGCTGACTTCATCTTTTCATGTTCTTCATGTTTAGAGGCAGAGTGAGGGGTTCGAGAAGGTGAAGACACTGGGGAATCAAGGATCACAGAAGACGCTGGTGACTGTGCTGGATGAGAAGGTGCTTCTCGTTCTTGTTGCTGCTGAGATTGGGAAGAAGGAGAAGAATGTGGTAGTGCAGGTGCAGGTGCAGGTGCTATCCCTGGAGGCCGAAAAGGTGGCCGTTCAAGTTTTGATTTTTGTTTTGAGGCTGATGATGATGATGATATCCATGGGATCTTAAAACGAAGCTGCTTCTTTTTCTGCGGCATTATTGCTCAAGGATTATGAAAATATTTTGGCTTGGTTTATGTTAATACCAAACACTGCACTGCTTTTGTATTTATATATGTAATTTAAAGGATCAGGAATTTATTATTATACCTTGGATGCATTGATGGACTTCTATGTATGTGCACTATTATTTCGATCATGTTTTCACATTCATTATTATTCCTTTGAAAACTTAGCTTGCTCATTTAGTTTGTGCTTTCCTTAAAATCTTTACCTCATCCAAGTTTATTTTAGTTTCAAATAATTCTTATCTTGCCCCGTTGGAAAGAGTTTCCTGTCCATGATCCTAAAAGAATATACTTGGCCCTTGGTAAAGTTTACAGGTTTTGTGGAAATTAATCTTATTGAACAAGAAAATGATCATGCATAATCATATAGATGCGTGTATGGTATCATCCAAAAGGTTCAGCATTGTAGTACTACTACCATGTGAAAAGCAACTTTAAAGTTCCTTTCTTGATATTCTCCCTCAAGAAAAGAGTTCATAGACAAGCTATTCTTGTCTTTAAAGCAATACATTAGTTGAGTACATAAAACCCCTAGACTATTCATCCGTTATTTGATTTTCTTAATTACCTTAAAATTCAAACATTAGCCTGCATTGATTATTTAAACAAAAAAAATGCTAGGAATTTTAAGGGCATTAAGACTTGGGCAAACCCCTCAAAGGGCATCCATATTCCAACAATGCCATGGAAATGGAATCATTAGCCCCAACAAATTGTCTTCTGGTTTCGGATGTGTGACATCCTCCCCACCCACCATGCAGCTGAAAGGATTGGAGAATGTTACTGTCTCAGAGGTGCTTATGACAAAAGGGCAAGAGAAGATTGGTTCCTGGCTCTCATGCCAAGTTGACGATGCTGTTATCAATGCAATGAAGAACGTAATCTATGATGATTTATTTTACTTAATTTTTATTATGCCAATTTCATTTATTAACAAGAATCATACTATATATAAGGTTTATCAGATGGCTGAAAACAATATTGGATCATTGGTTGTACTAAAGTCAGAGGGCCACCTAGCAGGCATTGTCACAGAAAGAGGTATATTATATATCAGCATTCTAAGATATCTATGCTACACTACTATCATAATTATAATATTTCAAAAAATATTACTAATATTTTAGTAATATTTTTTATTATTTAATAATATTCTTTTCACCTCTCTGTTTTTTGAAGATTGCTTGAAGAAAATAGTTGCACAAGGAAGATCACCCTATCACACACAAGTTGGTGAAATAATGACTAATGAGGTTGATTATTTTTGTCACATGTCATTTATTTTCATTATTATGAGTAATGACTACTAATGAGCCTAATTAATAACCTTCTGTACGTGAATTATTAAACAGCAAAACTTGATAACGGTGACCTCTGACATGAACATTCTTCAAGCAATGCGACTTATGACAGAGAATCGTATCAGACATGTTCCAGTTATAGACGGGAAAATAGTGGGAATGATATCCATTGTAGATGTAGTTCGAGCAGTGATGGAGCAGCAAAATGGAGAATTGAAACGACTCAATGATTACATCAAAGGAGAATACTATTAGCTAGAAACAATTCAATCACTGCAATTATATATAACTCATCAGCTCTGATCTTTATATATAAACATCTTTTATATATCTTCTTACTAACTACCTAAATTAAACTAGTACACATCATCGGAATCGCTCAATATATAGGAGCTATAAATAAATAGAAAAAAGACAAAATAAATAATTTTTAGTCGGTTAATATTAATTAATTTTTTATAATTATAAAAATAATTATTTTTTTGAGAATTTAAATTTGAAATTAAAAGTTTATAATTTAAAATAATTTTAAAGGGCATATTTATAAGTTGAAATAAAATTCTAAAAGATCTTCCGTTTGGGCTTTTCAAGTTTAGTGATGATAAGGATTCTAGCACTAGAATTATGTAAAGTAAAAGATGAAGATAGATTCGTGATGCAAAGACGGTGAAGAATATCTTTGGCACGATGAATATGAACCCAGCCCATTGTCGTGCATTAATTGTTGGTTTCAGCTGAGGTAATCGTAGTATCCCCAAAGCACAGATGCATCTTCCATTCTAAAGACGAGAGTAGAAACAAAAAATAATGCAATGCGCATCCAACTTAGGTGGTTATATTTTTGTTTTCTTAACATTATCCATATTTTTTTTTATGGTTTGTGTTGATTATCAATTAAAATCTGAATAATTTAAACATTAACAAAAAAATTTTAAAAGATATTATTAATAATTTTTTTTAACTAATTTTAAAATTTGACAAACATACTTATCATTTTATCTTAATTTTTGATGAATATAATATTAAAATAGTCACTAAAATTGAATAGTCTAACTAACTTTAAAAAGTAAATTATTCATCAAATATTTTAAATTAATCTATGTCTAACATAAAAATAGAAGTCCTATTTCAAAATATCTGATCAGTAGTTTATTTTTAGAATTAACATTATACTTGTTTCGGTACGATTATTAATTTATACATATCGGTACTATATAAAAAATAGACAAAAAAAAATTGCTATGTGAATTGTATTTGTCTTTGTTAGTATTTATCTTTTATTTATATTTTAAA
>NC_029779.3:758407-760047 GCF_000817695.3 Arachis duranensis | reverse complement strand
GGAGGGACGGATCCACTCATATGGGTGTGGGGACAAGCGTCCCACTACAATTTGAAATTTTATTAATTTGTATATAATAATAATATTTATTGGCCCCCTCTAAATTATTAAATTTGACTCTATAATAATTTTTTATTCAACTTTCGACACTTGATAGCCAATTTGAGAATTTTATATTAGATGTTCATTATAATGATCAATTTTTAAATTTAAATAGGATTGGTGTTCTTTCTTAAAAATCGACTAAAAAGAATATTATCTATCAATTTGTGTTTCTTCTTTTAAAATTAGCTTTAGTTTTTTTCATAATAACTACACTAATTGGATGAACTTTTTTAACTATGAATATTACCAAGAGCTAATTGTATGAAAGTTGAATTTTAAATAATTTTTTAACCACATATAAAAAAAAGACATTTTAATTATATTGTCCAGATTTTAAAATATAAAATATAAAAAATTAAAATTAAAATTATATGTTATTATTTTAATTATTATTTTAATATTTTAATTTATAGTTAGATATTTTAAAATCTAATATATTTTACAATAACAAAATATAATTATAACAACAATTATGCTACGTATATATAAAATAATCACTTGTATAGAATAAATTTTAAAATATAAATTTTGAAATACAAAATACATATTAAAAATAAGTTAAATGATATATGTATTTGGTAGAAACTCAGTTGCAGTTAACTTCATGTAAAGTTGATAATTAAGAACCGTTAGATTATTTAACTGATTTAACTAAATTTTTATTTAATAACTCTCAACTATCAATTTTATTTAAAATTGATTGCACCTGAATTTTTATTTATATATTTAGACACAAATTTATAATAGATAATTTAATAACTATTTTTTTTTATATAAACATAATATTTTTATTATAAAAATTATTATAATATTATATATATTTTACTTCCATTATCAAAATTTTTTAGATTGGACAATGGATATATGTGCATCTTTCTTTCTTTGGTCAGCATATGCGTTTGGTTATTCGGAACGTCAATTAAGGGCTTTGGATTTAGCCAGGAGTATGGTCCTTTCACCTTATCACGATTCTAATAGGACCAGCAAGGAATGGTTTAGTTCTCTTTCCTTTTTTGATGTTGCTGTTGTCGAGAAAGAAGTATTTATCTAAGGTAAATATGTCTTCAAAAACTAGAGGTTAAATTATTTCTCTTTTGATATTACACAATTAAAGATAGAGTAAATTTTGTAATAGTCTCTAAAATTCATATACTTATCTGATTTGGTCTTTTAAATTTTAATTTTTTTATAATAATCTCAAAAACAAAATTTTAGGCATTAGAGTGGTTTTTGTCATATTTTTTATACTAAGTCGGCATTTGAAGTGCTGATGTGGTCATCTTTTGACATAGGAATAAGTATGATTTTGGTCCTCAACGTAGAGATTGAAAATTTATTTTGTCCCTGACCTTTTTTTCGCTATAAAATAGTTCCAAAGATTTCAGTTTATTTTAAAATCGTCTTTTTTACCAATTTTATTTTTTTTATTATTAAATTATCCTTCATTAAAAAAATTATAAAATAAAATAAATATAAAATAAATTAAAAAATAAAAAGAAGAAAGAAAGGGATACGAAGGGGGAGGGGAGAAGAAG
>NC_029779.3:752670-758233 GCF_000817695.3 Arachis duranensis | reverse complement strand
CACCTTCTTCTTCTTCTTCTTCTTCCACCGTACCATCGCTCCTGCCGCACCACCGCACCGCACCACCACCATCTTCTTCATCTTCTTCTTCTTCTTCCGCCGCACCACCGCACCACCAATTCTTCTTCTTCTTCTTTCTTCTTCTTCTTCTTCTTCTTCTTCTTCTTCTTCTTCTTCTTCTTCTGTGAACTTGATTTGTTTGTGAAATTTCTGGATTTTTTTGAAATTTGTTGTGGAATATTATTGTTGTTGAAATTTGTTGTGGAATATTGTTGTGGATTTCTGATGATGATGATGATGATGATGATGATGACCATGATGATAACGTGGTGGTGGTGGGTTCTGGTGGTGGTGGCCATGATGATAACGTGGTGGTGGTGGGTTCTGGTGGTGGTGGTGGTTCTGTTATGGTGGTTTATGTGCTGTTCTGATGATGATGATGATGACCATGATGATAATGTAGTGGTGGTGGTGGGTTCTGGTGGTGGTGGTGGGAGAAAACACAGCACCGCCGAGACGGGGGGAGGGGGAGAAAGAGAAGCGGGAGGGGGTGTTGTTTCGGAAAAGGGGGAAGGGGAAAGGGGGAAGGGGGAAGGTCGCCGCTGCAGTAGCTCCACACCGCCGCAGCCACTCCACGCTGCTGCTCCTCCACGCCGCTCCTTTCTTCCTCAGCAAATACACAGCGCCACCGACAAGAGAGGAACGAAGCCCTCCGCAGCGCCGCGACCACCACAGCGCCCTCCTCGTGGCGATTTGTACTCTGCCAACACCGCATCGCCGTTCACTGCCGCAACCCCTCTTCCCCACCACCGCCGCAACCCTTTCCCTCTGTTTCAATTTTTTATTCCTTTTTCTTTAATTTTTCTGATTTAAAGGATTCCATTGTTGTTGTTGATGATACTTCTGGTTGTTTCTGTTTATTCCTTTTATTTCATTGTTGTTGTTGATGCTTTGGTTGCTTCTGCTTCTGCCTATTTTTGCTTCTGTCTGCATTTGCGCTTCTGCTTCTGTTTCTGGTTGAGAAAGAAGAGGGGAGGGAAGGAGGGGTATTTTTGTCCGAAGGACCATTTTACAATAAATTGAAACCTTAGGGACCATTTTGTAGCAAAAAAAAGGCCGGGGACGAAATAAATTTTCGACCTCTACGTTAGGGACCAAAATCATACTTATCCCTTTAACATATTAGACAATTCCAAAACGATATTGCTTGGTTTGGTGCCCAATTTTAGATAAAATGATGTTGTTTAAAAATTTCTTTTAATAAAAAATAAACTATAATCAAACACAAACACTCATCCATCTTCTTCACTTCTACTCTTTTTCTTCTTTCTTTCTTCATCAATGGAACTACTTTAGGGCATGGTTTCTTGGGCTGCATACATTGCGATAACTACGACGACATTTAAGGACTGAGGAATATCATCTGCTTCTCAGCTGGTAGGTTATTTTGACTCCATCATCGTTGACAACGAAAGTATGGCTCGAATTTTTTTTCGGCAACACAACGAAATAATGTTTCTTTCATGTAATTGTGGTGTGAGTAGGGATAGCAATATATAACACCTTTACTAACAGAATGTCACGCTTTCGACTGCTCCACTCTAATAGCGAAGATATTACGACAACTTCTATATATAACTATAATAAGTAGGAGCCTTTACTTGAAATTCTTATATACTTTTCTTTGAAAAACCATTTTTTTAATCATTCATACAATATATATATAAAATATTACAAATTCTATCCCTTTGTACAAGATATAATAATAATGGCGAGGCAAAATAATAACTAATTACAAGACCAGTCTAAAAATACAGAAGTAAACGTCCAATACTTATCTTCTTCGTTTATTTTCCTGAAAAATATAGGGCTGTAGGAAATGAGAAGCTAACCACACAGTTCTCTGTTGGAGAAGGGAATGCTGCAAAAGTAATGTAAATATATACACTGATGCAGATTTTACACCACAAACTACCGGCAAGTGCACCGGATCATATCAAGTAATACCACGGGAGTGGATTATCGTTCCTATGGGAATTAACGGATTAAACAAGCAATAATCGATTGATTATTCTAGTCAGACAATCAGAATTTAGAGTTTCAATAGCAAAAAAGGCATAAAACAGGGAATTAAGGAAAACATACAGTAAATGTGTAAAGAGATTATATGATAGGAGAGTTAAGGTTTCAGAGATATTTAAGTTTCTGGATTGGTAGTTATATTTGTCTACCTTGATCATGCAAAAATTTAAGTAATTGAATTCCAATTCCTTAGCAATCCAATTCTCCTAATCTAATCAACTATCATTTCCTAGATCAATTAATCGTGTTAAGAGGTTAATCCAAATTCTGGTTTAAGGCCACACAATTCTTAAGAACTAAAAGAAATATGATTATATGTCACGTATCACACTAAATTCGGATAATTGAAAAATTATGAGAAGAGAATTTCAAGCTTGATTCCAATGATTTTAACTTTTCCAATATTCAAAGGGATTCAATTTAGATTAGGATTATTTTTCAATATCCTATATTCCTTAGGATGAAGAATGAAAACCCAATTCTTGAATAGAAATTAGTGCATTAATCAAAAGTAGAAGAACAATAGTATTAATCCATCAAAATAAATAGAGCTCCTAACCTTAACAATGGAGGTTTAGTTGCTCATAATGCAAAAAAAATAAAATCCTAATTTGTGCAAAAGTAGAAACTGATTTTGTTCGTACATGTGGTTTCTAATTTTGTTCGTAACGTTGATCCAATACAGGAATTCCTTGTGTACATATTTGTGCTGCACTTTCTCAGGTCAACAAGTCTCCAGAGAAATTTTGCCACAAATGGCTCACAATGGAGGCATACAGGGGACCCACAACCATCACATCAATCTAATTCTTGGCCAACCTTTGTGAAAAAGAAAGATGAATATAATAAGCCTCGAACACCAACAAATTAAGAGAAAATCAGGAGCACTCAAGATGAAGAGAAGAATGGATACAGATGAGAAGGGCGAAGGATTTAAAAAGGCAAAAGCTAACCCTGAAATTGACCCTAAGCACCTTCAAATTAGTGGAGACAATATTCGTTTAAAGAGGCAACTTATAACATTCACATGTGGTTTTTGTGGTGAAAAAAAGACACCCAAAAAAAGGATGCAAGAAAAAAAGAACGGCTGATGCTGTAGCAGCTGCTGCTGCTAAAAAGGCTAAAAACAAAGGTGGAAGAGATGCACCTCCAACTGAATACCAAGATGAGAAAACAAAACTAGCAGTAGGAGAAGGTGTAGCTGACAATATCCCAGCCACATGATCAGCTACCTGTGACAATTGTCAATACACCAAACAATACTTCTGGACTACTCATGGCCAGCCTGTGAAGATTGAGCTATCTCAGCTAATTGGATCTGAGGCAGAAAATTCTCAGCAGGTTCAATGATTAATGGAATCCAGGATCAAAATTGAATATTCAAAATTCTAATATTTTTAATCATACAGATTATTATCCTACCAAGGCCTCCAAAATTGCCACCAAAGAGAAGGTCATTCCTATTAGCATCTCTTGTACTAATGAATCCAATACAAGGTTCTGGCTTAGGAATAGCAACAAGGATAGAAAATTTTATGAAGTTCATGCCAACTCCCGTATCCAAGTTTCTAAGGAAGAAGAACTTGGAGTTTTGGCGATGGGCGCCAATGTATTTTGAGTCTGGGTGTCGAGAGCTAGTGTTATCATTCTTCGAACGTGATGAGAACCAAGGCTTGGCGCTTGACTTTGGTCCCTTGGGAGGTGGAAAATATTTTGAAGTTGGGCTCTAAAGCATGGGCGCTGGGCGCCCAGTATGTTGAAAGTTTGCTGGAGTTGGGTGCCCAAATCTTGAAGTTGGGTGCCAGTCACTGGCGCCGGCCTTCAACCTTGGAGTTAGGCTCTAGTCTTCTTTCCTTCTTTGCTGGCATTGGGCTCCAACCTTGGAGTTAGACGCCAGCTTCTTGAGTTCCTTCATAGGCGTTCAACTTAGGTTCTTTAATATTTGCTTCTCTTCACCTAATTTTTTTGAAGAATAATCTTGAAAACAATAATTTTAAGACAACTCCAAATATATAGTTTAGCCATGAAAATTTTAATTAAAAGATAAAACTTTAATTTAAACATGATAAAATTACTAAAAAGAGATGTAAAAATCACTAAAGATGCCAAAGCATCAATAAATTAAACAACAATTTACACCTTTCACACTTTACTCAACATCACAACAAATAACACCACCATTACAAACAAAACCACACCAACTACATGGATAATCAACTTTTGACCCCACTAACTTCATCTTTCAACTTGCCAAGTCTTCATGGTTCATCTTTAGTTCATCACCTTGACTAACAGATTCTAGTTTTTCATCTTTATCATGTCCAACATCAACCCACACAAACAATCCACACTACCTATTCTAACTTGTTTGAAATAAACAAAATATTAGAAGATGCTGAAAAAATAGGGGATAACTAACAAAGCAACACATATAATTAACTTTTTCACTCACACTATAATTGGAAAAACCAAAAAAAGCTTTGTTTGGATTTGAATCTTTACTAGACCACCTTAAAATAGGATGATAATCACAACCACACCATTCAGGTACTCGTGCTGCCCTCCCATGGTTCTACATCCTCACCGAGTAGCCACTCAAAGGATACTGAACAGAGCTCCCCGCGTTTATACTACTACCTTCCATCATGGTTTTTCAACATTAACATCAATCATCGAAGAAGAACACATTTGAAATTAGGATTATATATTAAAGGAGGGACCACATTGGATAAAATGAAATGAATCCATGTCACTTAACCATTTGGGACAGTCTAACACTGACTCAGCATAAAAAATGACAACAAGAACTACTATGGTGTTTGGAACTTTATCTAGGGGATCACTATAATGAAATTGGGATCTTGAAGATCAAATTAAGTAATTGTATGAATCTTAAAGACCATTGTAAAGATTTATTCATTAAATATATTTAAAAAATCGATTATTATCACTACAAGAAACACAGAGGATAGCGGCGACAAATTGCCTGCGATTTTTCTATTTGCTGAAATTTACCAAGATAATTATGATTGGCGTCCGATCTCTTCAATGTGACGCAGAATCAATTTGGATAGCATCGATTCGATGAAGCCCCGCCGCTAACCCCTAACCCAATTTAACCTAAAATCAGTTCAAAACTTCAAATTACCCAAAATATATAGTGGAGAACCCATAAAAGGAGAGTGGAACCCTGTTCTCTGCTCCACCGTGCACCGCTGTGTCACTGTGGAGTCGCGTGGCTGCTGACTCAACCTCCTCTTACCGCCGCTCCTCTCACCGTGATGCCGGCGCTAAAGCGCAACCTGAAGGTGAACAAGCCCGTGCTATGCAAGAATCTGAAGCACTCTGTGTTAGTTGTACTGGAACAATAAGGATCAGATCCAGGCATTTAACCTGCTGTTTGACGTGGTTTTGGCGACAGACGTGGTTTACATGAGGAGTGCAGCACTTGATTTCTACCATGGAAGCCCTGGTGTACGAA